>NC_133335.1:232265014-232405014 GCF_042186555.1 Aquarana catesbeiana | reverse complement strand
CCAAAACAAATGCCCTTTATACACAAATATGTAGTGGACAAGTCCTTTTTTTTTAATGTGTACACCATTAAAGAGATTTCTCCTAATTTCCTGTCCTGGTGGCAACATTGTAACTGTAGCGGGAGGCAACAGAAGAAGGAAGGGACACACTTTGCTCAAAGTGGATATCCTTTTACCCAGGGTTTCTCAACCAGAGTTCCTCTAGAGCAAACTGCAGTCGAGGGTTTAGATCTAGCCATTTGCTTGCCCTTGGGCCACTATTTCCATCCACTGATGCCAATAATGGGCATAATTCCCCCCACTGACACCAACGAAGGGGCAGAATTCCTCCCAATGAGACCAATGATGGGGCGCAATTCCTCCCAAAATTATACCAAAGATGGGGCACAATTCCTCCCAATGACACCAATGATGGGGCACTATTCCTCCCACTGACACCAAAGATGGGGCACCATACATTACATGTAGGGCATCGGATGCATGGATTCCAAAGGGTTTTTTTTTTTTTGAAGCAAGTGATTAGAGCCAAGGGCTCTAAATGGCTTAAAAATGGGGGGGACTCGGGGCGCAGAGCACTGCTCCCTGAGCCCACCCACTTGTGTGACAATAGAAAATTAATATTTGCTATTGTCTTCCTGATTCTCCTTTCCGGCCAATCAGGAAGCAGCTCCTGAGACCCGCTTGGCCAGGGTGTCTCAAGACCCACTTCCTGTTTGACCAGGAGGAGAAGCCCCGGCTCTTCCCTCGCCGACTGTCTCCCACGGGGGCGGGGGGATCACAGCCTCCCGACTGTCTCCCGTGGGGGGTGGGGGGATCACGGCCTTGCGACTGTCTCTCGTTGGAGGGGGTGGGGATTTCGCCCTCGCGACTGTCTCCCTTGGGGGAGGGTTTCTGTATCGTGGCCTCCCCACTGTCTCCCGTGGGGGGGTATGTGTTTATGGCAGCGGTGCGAGTGAGAGGGGAGAGATTTGTTTGCTACCCCCCCCAAAATATTCAGCACAAGCTGCCACTGAGCAAGACGAGTCAGCATAACCCCCTAGTCCCCATTTTCACCCCCAGGCCCTCCCATACCATGGCCGGAACCATAGTAAGTGGCCCAGATAGCAAGCTACAGAGGAGACCGAGGAGCACCAGTTCCCCAGTATCCTCTGTGACTAATGAAACCGATGATCTTGGCACTTCCAGTTTCAGAGCTCTCATTTCCTGGCTGGTACAGTCGGTAAAGCAGCTAACCAAGCACAATATGTGTTTGATTAGCTGCACTGAAGGGCAGGGGAGACATGGGGTTCTAATAGACCCTTGATGTCTCAATAAAGAGGACCTGTCATCTGCTCAATGCTATCACATAGGGGGCTTGTTAGCCCCCTTGAGATATCAATAAAGTTACATGGAAAAAAATTAAAAAGTGTTAAAAAAAAATGACATTTTAGTAAAATAAATTAAAAAAATTAAAACGTTTTTTAAAAAATGTAATAAAAGATTACATTTTAGTAAAATAAATATAAATAATAACAAAAAAAAGTACATTGTCTCCCCCACACATACAGGCAATAGGTCCTGCACTGTATGTAAACAGCTGTTGCAGCACATGTGTGAGGCTGTGAACGGCAGAGTGATCATTCTAGGGCCATAACTCTTAACTGATAGCATGTAAAGACTTTAAAAACATCTCCTATGAAAATTTTTTAGGTACCGTAGTTTGTCACCATTGTACAAACATGTGCAATTTTAAATCCTGACATGTCTGGTATCTATTTATTCGACTCCACATCAGCTTTTATATTTTTACTGAATATGTGCACCAAATTTGGGGTTCGATACATGACTGCGCAAATTATGTGCAACGTAAAACGTTCCAACAACCACCATTTCATTTTCCAGGGCCTCTGCTTTCATAAAATATATAATGTTTGGGGGATCCAAGTAATTTCCTAACAGAGAATGCAGATTTTATTGTACCCTAAATGCATGAATCTATATTGATGATTCGGTGGTAGGCCATCCGTCTTCCCCGTTGTCTGCTTCAGGCTCAGAGCTAATGAGATACACAGATAACATCTCCTGGAACTACACGTCAATCAACCAGATCCTCATCAGATATCTGAGGGAGATAACGGGATTGATTTATTAAAGGACGCAACTCACGGCAAAGACAATGTTCACTCAGCTTAGTAAATAAGGTGAGCTAAATCAGTTAAAGCTGGCCAGAGAGAGAGAAATTCGGCCATTCTCTGCTGAACGAGCCAAATTTCGATCCATCTATGACAATTCCCTTTCAGAATCAATTCAATCATCTTTTATTAAATAGGCTTGCTTGAAAATTCGAAAGGACATGCTATGCCAAATGAAGGACATACTATCCTTCAATAATATCGATGCTAGGGATCAAAAGGAGAAACCATGTTGCCCAGTTGGGGGTCAAATTATCCCCAAGGGCACTTCAGGACTCATAATAAAAGTAGGGGTTGATGGGAGGAACTATTATGGCCAATGAGGCACTACAGAGCCCAGTAATAACATTAGGGTCAACAGGAGAACATTGCCCATTGGGGGGGGGGGGGGGTCCTGATATGCTCTAGTAATATTGATGTAGGATTCAATAGGAGAAACTATGTTGCCCAGTTGGAGGTCATATAATCATCCAGTCGTTACAAGGCACAGCAAAAATAATGGGGGAACCACTGAGGGACATAGTATCCTCCAGTCACTACAGGGCACAGTAATAGCGTAAGGGCCAACGGGAGAAACCACATTGTCCATTGGGGGGCCCTGCTATCCACTATTAATATTGATGTAGGAATCTAGGGGAGAAACCATGTTGCCCAGTTGGCCATCATATTATCCTCAAGGTCACTACAGGAGTGTAATAAAGTAGGGGTTGATGGGAGGAACTATTATGGCCAATGAGGCACTACAGAACCCAGTAATAACATTATGGTCAACAGGAGAACATTGCCCATTGGGGGGGGGGTCCTGCTATGCTCTAGTAATTTTAATGTAGGATTCAATAGGAGAAACCATGTTGCCCAGTTGGAGGTCATATAATCAGCCAGTCGTTACAAGACTGGGAGGAACTATTATGTCCAATGAGGCACATGCTATCTTCCAGTCACTACAGAACTAATATTAGGGTCAGCAGGAGAAACCTCTTTGCTCAGTGGGGGCCTTGCTATCCTCTAAGAAAATGTAGGTTTCAACAGGAGAAATCAAGTTGCCCAGGTGGGGGTCATATTATCCTCCAGTAACTACAAGACACAGTTATAAAGTAAGGGTCGATGGGAGAAACCTTGATGCCCAGTGGGGACCCTGCTATCCTCCATTAATGTTGAAGTTGAGATGAACAGAAGAAACCATGTTGCCCAGTTGGTGGTCATATTATCCTCCAGTTAGCACATAACACAGTAATAACGTAGGGATCAATGGAAATAACCATTTTGTCCATCAGAGGCTATGCTATCCTCCAGTAATATTGATATAGGGGTCAACAGGAGAAATGTTGCCCAGTGGAGGGCTATATTATCCTCCAGTCACTACAGGACACAGTAATAATATAGCGGTCAATGGGGGAAACCACATTGTCCATTGGGGGCCATGCCATCCCCCAGTAATATTGATATAGAGATCAATGGGTAAAACCATGTTGCCCACTTTTGGGACACATGATCCTCCGGTTACTATAGGAGACATTAATAAAGTAGGGGTCGATGGTAGAAACCATGGTGTCCAGTAGGGGATATGCTATCCTCCAGTCACTACGGGACTCAGTAATAAAGTAGGGGTCGATTGGAGGAACTATGGTGCCCAGTTGGGGGGTCATATTATCCTCCAGTCACTACAAGACACAGTAATAAAGTAGGGGTCGATGGGAGGATCTATGGTGCCCTGTGAGGGACATGGTATCCTCTGCTCACTACAGAACCCAGTGACAACATTAGGGTCAGCAGGATAAACCACATTGCCCATTGGGGGCCCTGCTATCCTCTAGTAATATTGATGTAGGGATCAACAGGTGGAACCATGTTGCCCAGTTTGAGGTCATATAATCCTCCAGTCATTACAAGACACAGAAGTAAAGTAGGGGTCAATGGTAGAAACCATGATGCCCAATGGGGGGGATTATGATATTCTCCCGTAATATTGATGTAAGGGTCAACACTGGAAACCATGTTGCCCAGTTAGAGGTCATATTATCCTCCATTTTCTACAGGACCCAGTAATAATGTAGGGATCAATTAAAGAAACCACTTTGCCCATTGGAGGCCATGCTATCCAAGCACCCCCAGAAGCATCAGACAGCAGTGGCATTTGGAGCACCAAGGTTTCAAACAGAGAGGTAAGTGCAAGCCTCCTTCTGCTATTTTTGGAAATCCTAGTGACAGGTTCAAATTTTTACCCATTTATTAAGTATTTTTAACATACATTTTTGTGCATTATTGCATTTCAACATTTTTTCTCAAAAAAAATTGTGAGAATTAGTTACATTTTCAAGTAAAAAAAAAGCAACAGGTGCTTTGAAATTTAGAAATTCCCAACACCTTTTTAGATGGAATTTTTTGAGATTTTGCAGCCAGTGGTTGACCTTTCCTTCCAGACCCAAAATATTTCCTAATTACCTGTAAAAGAAAAGAATTAATTCCAGTTTACTGGGAGAGGAGGAGTGGGAGGAGCACGCAAAGTGCCAATTAGACAAGCCAGACAGGATCCCTGATTGACTGCTGGGGGAAGACTACACAGTCATTGGGAGTTAATTAGGGGAAATGTATTGACAGATAACGTCAAACGGCCTCTTTGAACCCGGCTTCCAGGTCATGGGGTGTAAAGAGCCAGGTTGTCAGAGGTCAGAGATCAGAGAGGAGATGTCACCTGGACAGGTCAGTGAAGAAGATGGATGGGACTCGGCTTTTGGGGAAAGTTCCAAGCACAGTAGAGAGAAAAAAATATTAGGCTGGGTCCAGATTATCCCCAGATACCATCACATTGTTACCAATTCAATGGAGTGGCTAAGATAATTATAAAAGCATGCAACAATGTATACTCTGCATTACTCATAGATACCATCCAACCAGAAGTGATCGTTCATCAAAATGAATACATTGTATTTTCTATATATATTATGTTCAGGACTATAGCTAACCATTCATTAGATGAATTTTATTCAAAATATTTTGTTCCAAAAATGTTAGTTTGATTTTCTATTGGTTAGTGGATCACATCAACGTTCAGGTCGGGTTCACGTTGCTCCGAAATGGAAGTCGCGTCACTTCCGATCTGACTTTGCCCTGTGACTTTATGTCTGACTTCCATGCGATTTCAATGAACGGTAACCTTGAGATGATTGAGACTTGTCCTTTGATCAATCAAATCAATTCCTTTTCTTCTGGTATGGAGGAAACCTCACGCCAAATTTACAAAAAATAACGGGCTAACCTCCCCCCAGTTCCATACTAGGCCCTTTGAGTCTGGTATAGATCTTGAAGGGAACCCCAATGCCAAAACTAAAAAAAAAACAGCGTGGGGTCCCCCCGTAGGACCATACCAGACCCTTCGATCTGGTAAGGATGTTGAGGAGAAACCCCACGCCAAAAAGAAATAAAAAAAAACAATGGCATAGGTCCCCCCCCCCCCCCAAATCCATACCAGACCCTTAACCAAGCATGCAGCCCAGCAGGTCAGGAAAGGGGGGAATGGACAAGTGCCCTCCCGGACCATATCAGCCCCTCAACATGGGGGTGGGTGTTGTTGAGGACAAGGGCCTCTTCCCGACAACCCTAGGCGTGGGCGTCTGCGGCCAGGGGGCTTATCGAAATCAAGAAGCCCCCTTTAATAAACCCAGATCCTGGCTCCCCCCCATGTGAATGAGTATGGGGTACATTGTACCCCTACCCATTCACCAAAAAAAAAGAAGTGCAGTGTTACAAAAAACAAGAGATGTTTTTTGACAATGTCTTTGATAAAAATTAAGAATGTCCCCCATCGTAGCTCCAATGTGTCTTCTTTCTCCGGTTCTTCCACCAATGTCTTCTTTCTCCGGTCTTCTCTCTCCAGTGATGTCTTCTCCCTCTGGTAATGTCTTCTTCCTCCGGTCTTCTCTCTCCGGTGAGGTTTTCTCCCTCCGGTGGTGTCTTCCGCCGCTGCCGATGTCTTCACCACCGCCAACCCGCTAAAAAACAAAAAAAGCGGTCCTCCTCTGACGCTGGCTACCGCCCTTGTGTCAGCTCTGTTGTCTGCCAGTTCGTATATACAGTATCTCACAAAAGTGAGTACACCCCTCACATTTTTGTAAATATTTTCTTCTATCTTTTCATGTGACAACACTGAAGAAATGACACTTTGCTACAATGTAAAGTAGTGAGTGTACAGCTTGTATAATGGTGTAAATTTGCTGTCCCCTCAAAATAACTCAACACACAGTCATTAATGTCTAAACCGCTCCGGGCCGTCTTTACCACGGGGCAAACGCGGCAGCTGCCCTGGGCCCAGTCATTGTTGGGGGGGCCCAAACAGCTGCCCGCCGGAGTTCCGCCACCTCCGGGGCTGCTCCCTACTGTAATCCGGGAGAGGAGTGCTGCTTCTGTATTTACAAGTGACAGCGCTCCTCTCTGGCCGTTCAGACCCCTCCCTACTCCACACATCGATGTCTGTGAGGGCAGAAGAGGGAGGGGCGGGGCATCTACAGTATACATGCACGGCTCCTCTGCAGCACCATTCTGTTGTTTGGGTGAGGTGGGCTCTAAACTTTAATCCGAGGGGAGGAGAGCTTTTTTCTCTGGGGGAATTGGGGTTGGACTTGGATGTACAGCACACTCCCTTAACCATGCATTATGCACATAGTACACCCCTTAATCCTGCACTCTGAACATGTAGCGCACCCCTCAATCCTGCATTCTGCATGTAGGGCACCCTTCAATCCTGCACTCTGCACATAGCGCACCTCTCCATCCTGCACTCTGCACATAGCGCAACCCTCAACCCTGCACTCTGCAGACAACGCACCCCTGAACCCTGCACTCTGCACATAGCGCACCCATAGGCGTGCGCACAGGGTGTGCCAGGTGTGCCTGGGCACACCCTAATCGCCTTGTGTGGTGCATATTCCCCCCTGTTTAGACCACTGATATTTCATCCCCCAAAAAAATGTTACAAAATACATTAATTGATTTAAAAATAAAATAGAACCAATGACACTGTCCACTGCCCTACTGACACCATCAGTACATATACACATGCATATGTATTTGAGCTTTGGGGTGCACACCCTAATGCAAGAGGCTGCGCACACCTATGAGCGCACCCTGAACCCTGTACTCTGAACGTAGCTCACCTCTGAACCCTGCACTCTACAGATAACGCACTCCTTAACCCTGCACTCTGCATATAGCTCACCTCTGAACCCTGCACTCTACAGATAATGCACCCCTCAATCCTGCACTCTGCACATAGTGCACCCCTTATTCCTGCACTTTACACATAGCGCACTCCTCAATCCTGCATTCTGCACATAGCACAACCTTCAACCCTGCACTCTGTAGACAACGCACCCCTGAACCCTGTAGTCTGCACATAGCGCACCCCTGAACCCTGCACTATGCACATAGCGCACCCCTGAACCCTGTACTCTGAACATAGCTCACCTCTGAACCCTGCACTCTACAGATAACGCACCCCTCAATCCTGCACTCTGCACATAGCGCACCCCTTATTCCTGCACTTTACACATAGCGCACTCCTCAATCCTGCATTCTGCACATAGCGCACCCCTCAACCCTGCACTCTGTACATAGCACACCCCTCATAGTGCACCCCTCAATACTGCACTCTGCACATAGCGCACCTCTCAACCCTGCATGTAGTACATCCCTCAACCCTGCACTCTGTACATAGCGCACCCCTCAACCCTGTGCACTCCGTACACTCTTCTGTATATAGTTCACTCCTGAACTCCTGGTATGTAACAGGAATCTTTATGTAGCACACATGCCTCAACCCTGCAATCTGTACATAGTGCACTCCTTAACCTGCACTCTGCACATAGTGCACCCCTGCAAATAGCGCAAGTCTCAACTCTGCACGTAGCGCACCCCTCAACCCTGCACTCTGCACATAGTGCACCCCTCACCCCTGCATATAGTGCACGTCTCAGCTCTGCATGTAGCAACCCTGTATGTAGCACACTCTTCTGTATATAGTTCACTCCTGAACTCCCAGTATGTAACAATGCCTCAATGTTAGTGAAGTCTAGCCCCATCCACAATTCTTTGCAGAGATAATAATGTGCAGTAACCTCTATCAACAAATCTGTGAACATTAATGATCTGCTTTAATCATTAGCAACCAATCAGTGACTAAGAATGGTTTGCAGTAACCGCAATATCAGTAATGATGTACGGTAACCTCTAGAAACCAGTCAGCGGTAATGATGTGCAGTAACCACTAGCAACCAGTGAGAAGTAATGATGTACAGTAACCTCTAACAACCATTTAGCAAGCAGAAATGATGTGCTGCAACCTATAGCAACTAATCAGTGAGCGTTAATGATATGCTGTAACCTCTGGCAACCAATCGCAACCGCTGCCTGATCTGCTGCAGTAAACTGATTTGGGGGGGGGGCCCAAGAAATGTTTGCCCAGGGTCCAATCAATATTAAAGATGGCCCTGAAACCGATGGGAACAAAAGTGAGTACACCCCTAAATGAAAATATCCAAATTGGGCCCAAAGTGTCCATATTGTGTATGACCACCATTATTTTCCAGCATTGGCTTAACCCTCTTGGGCATGGAGTTCACCAGAGCTTCACAGGTTGCTCCTGGAGTCCTCTTCCACTCCTCCATGATGACATCACGGAGCTGGTGGATGTTAGAGACCTTGGGCTCCTCCACCTTCTGTTTGAGGATGCCCCACAGATGATCAATAGGGTTTAGGTCTGGAGACATGCTTGGCCAGTCCATCACCTTTACCCTCAGCTTCTTTAGCAAGGCAGTGGTGGTCTTGGAGATGTGTTTGGGGTCGTTATCATGTTGGAATACTGCCCTGCGGCCCAGTCTCTGAAGGGAGGGGATCATGCTCTGCTTCAGTATGTCACAATACATGTTGGCATTCATGGTTCCATTTGGAGATTTTCACTTAGGGGTGTACTCACTTTTGTTGCCAGCGGTTTAGACATTAATGGCTGTGTGTTGAGTTATTTTGAGGGGACATCAAATTTACACTGTTATACAAGCTGTACACTCACTACTTTACATTGTAGCAAAGTGTCATTTCTTTAGTGTTGTCACATGAAAAGATAGAAGAAAATATTTACAGAAATGTGAGGGGTGTACTCACTTTTGTGAGATACTGTATATATATATATATATATATACTGTACATGAAATGGGGAAATAAAGAACCCCTTTTTAATGTTCTTCCAGGAACGCCAACACAGCTTGGAGAAGACCAGGCGAAGGCAGATGATGCCTTTGTTCCTCTCCCGGCCTATACTGTACGGTAACAATACCTTTATTCACACACTGCCAAGGCACCACAAAGCTCGAACCCTTCTAGCACAGATAAGAGTAGGCAGGCAATGACTTCCAACAATATTTTCCTTCATGTTCGGTGTATATGAGCAGAGAGAGTGCAGTGCACAGCGCAGGTCACACCGTGTGACACACAGCCGGAGTCACCCCCGCTCGGATCTACCATTACCCGCTGATCCAAAAAACCTACAACTGCTAGGACTGCCGAAAACTAAGTGTGCAAGGTAGGTCACAGCTCCCTGCTTTACTGAAGCTTCACATAGGAAAAGATGAGGGATAAAGCAAGGGGTGATTTACTAAGGAGAAGCAAAGCTTGCTTCAAACTTCATGTGCAGAGGAATTTAAAAAAAAAAAATTAAAAAAAAAACTTTTCCTACACATGATTGGATATTTGAATCAAAGTTCACAGTATAACGGCCCTGTAAGCTACAAGGCTTGAACTGTGTTTCTCATACCAGCCAATTAGGTACTGAGGCCGCTTCACTCGTTGAGATTATTAGTTATTAATGATTTAATTAACGAATTAATTCATTATTAATCATTGTTTATAATTTTATATATAATTTTTATTATTTAATCAGTTATTTCAATTATTATTATTATCATCATCATCATCATCATCATCATCATCATCATCATCATCATCATTATTATTATTTTTGTTACTATTATTGCTATTATTAATTATTTTTTTATTTATTATTTAATTCATACATTTTTTTATCATTTATTACTTAATCAATTTACATTTAATTAATTATTAATTAATTAATTTAATATATTATTTTTATTATTTAATCAATTATTTCCATTATTATCATCATCATCATTATTATTATTATTATTATTATTATTTTTATTTTTATTACTATTATTGCTATTATTAATTCTTTTTTTATTTATTATTTAATTCATACTTTTTTATCATTTATTACTTAATCAATTTATAATTAATTAATTATTAATGAATGAATATAATATATTATTTGTATTATTTATTGAATTATTTCCATTATCATCATCATCATCATTATTATTACTATTATTGCTATTATTAATCCTTTTTTATTTATTATTTAATTCATACATTTTTTTATCATTTATTACTTAATCAATTTATATTTAATTAATTATTAATGCATGAATTGATGCATGAATGAATTATTAATCATTGTTTATAATTTAATGTATCATTTGTATTATTTAGTCAATTATTTCCATTATTATTATTATTATTATTATTATTATTATTATTATTATTATTATTATTATTATTATTATGTTTTTTTTAAATTTATTATTTAATTCATTAATATTTTTATTATATATTACTTAATTCATAATTATTTTATTTATTATTTAAAGCTGCAATAACCCCAAAAAGCAAACATTTATTTACATTGCAGCTTATCAATCATTAGATGTGATGGCTGCTCTCCTCCTGCTTTACATAGAAAAAGATGAGGGATAAAGCAGCGGCAAAGATTGCTTCAAATTTCACGCGCAGAGATTTTTTTTTTTTTACATTTAAAAAAAAAAATAACTTTTCCTACACGCGACTGGATATTTGAATCAAAGTTTACTGTATAACGGCCCTGTGAGCTACAAAGCTTGAACTGCCAGTGTTTCTCATACCAGCCAATCAGATATTGAGGATGCTTTACTCAATGAGATTATTAATTATTAATGAATGAATTTATGAACAAATTAATTATTAATCATTGTTTATAATTGAATGTATCATTTGTATTATTTATCAAATATTTCCATTATTATTATAGTTTTTTTTTAAATTTATTATTTAATTCATACATTTTTTTTTATCATTTATTACTTAAATAAAATAAATATGAATGAAGTAATATATAATAAAAATCATAATTAATTAAATTATACATAAATTATATGATCTTTTTTATGTATCATTTAATTCATTATGATTTTTATTATATATTTTTTTTATTATATATTACTTATATTACTTATATTATTACTTATAGTTTTTTTTTTTTAATTATTATTTAATTCATACTTTTTTATCATTTATTACTTAAATAAAATAAATATGAATGAAGTAATATATAATAAAAATCATAATTAATTAAATTATACATAAATTATATGATCTTTTTTATGTATCATTTAGTTCGTTATGATTTTTATTATATATTTTTTATTATATATTACTTATATTACTTATATTATTACTTATAGTTTTTTTTTAATTTATTATTTAATTCATACATTTTTTTTATAATTTATTACTTACTCAACACTTTTTATGTATCATTTAATTCATTATTATTTTTATTATATAATACTTAATTTATATTTATTTTATTTATTATTTAAAGCTGCAATAACCCCAAAAGCAAACATTTATTTATATGGCAGCTGATCAATCATTAGATGTGATGGCTTCTTTAGTTTTGTAGTACAGCTCCCTGCTTTGCTGCTGCTTCACATAGGAACAGATGAGGGATAAAGCAGCGGCTGATGTACTAAGGAGAAGCAAAGCTTGCTTCAAACTTCATGTGCAGAGGAATTAAAAATAAATAAATAAATAAATAACTTTTCCTACACACGACTGGATATTTGAATCGACGTTCACAGAATATCTTTATAATGGATTCCGCGCTTAGAATAGTGTGGGTTGCAGCCCCCCCCCCCCCCCCCCCCTTTTATTGGGTTCCCAAAGGAACTTACAGGAGTAGATATAAAAAATGGGGTAATTGGCGCTACCCCTATAGGTGATTATTAATAAGAAGTGGTGTGAAGTGTTGGACTACACTCCTTACACCAAATTACAAGTGAACGTGCTTCCACGTAGCATTGTAAAAAGTGAATAGTGAAAAAGATATGAATCCATAGCTAGAAGATATATATAAAAAACATATAGTGTATGTGCAAAAAAGTAGAAGGTGAATATGTGTTAGAATATATCTGAATAGGGCGATCTCAGATTAATAATGAATGGGACGCATAACCACCCCCGCTTTGTGATCCGACCAAATTTTACAAGGTTATAGATGGTTAAAAGTATACGATATAATAAGTATATACACAATATTAAAGTGCAATAATGTCCACCCCTTACCATACAAACGCTAACTGTCTAAGCGTACTCTTAATTAATAAAGTGCAGTTAGATCCGCACCTAAACATAAATGTGATAAATGTCCAATATCATAACCCAAGGTCCCAATCTAAAATAAATTTACACATAAATAAAAAAGAGAAATAAAACAAAAAAATGTAAATAGTCCCAAAAAGTCCAATAATGCATGGTGCACATCAAATAGTGTGACTGTAGTGCTCCCCCCAGGTGGGTCCCCACTCACCAGACGTAGTTACCCCCTGCAGGGGTAGTAGGCATAGAGTGGGTGACTGTGAATGGATCTCCTCCTAGGTAGCTGTGCTAAGCCATGTGTTCCTCCATCAGGCTTGTCCCCCTATTCAATCAGACTCCGAAGTGTGCTTTAATCAGGGCTTCCCAGGTCGTTCCACACCAACAAGCGGCACAGTCCTCACAGAAAAAAGCAAGGGGCTCCCACAGTGCAGTGTTTAAAAATGAAGTTTATTAAACTAATAAAAAAATTTTGTATAAGAACAACTGCTGGTAAGCAAAAGCGAGGGGCCGTAATGAAAATGGTAAGCAAAGAGGCGATCCGTGGCGTGCGTACCATCTGCGTTCCAAGCGGTATTCTTCCGGGTGTGACGTAAGAGCGTGCCTCCGTCTTACGCGTTTCGTCACTGGACGTTCTGGAGGTGTGTTTGGGGTCGTTATCATGTTGGAATACTGCCCTGCGGCCCAGTCTCTGAAGGGAGGGGATCATGCTCAGCTTCAGTATGTCACAGTACATGTTGGCATTCATGGTTCCATTTGGAGATTTTCACTTAGGGGTGTACTGACTTTTGTTGCCAGCGGTTTAGACATTAATGGCTGTGCGTTGAGTTATTTTGAGGGGACAGCAAATTTACACTGTTATACAAGCTGTACACTCACTACTTTACATTGTAGACAAGTGTCATTTCTTCAGTGTTGTCACATGAAAAGATAGAATAAAAGATTTACAATAATGTGAGGGGTGTACTTACTTTTGTGAGATACTATATATTTAACGTTGTATTAACCCCAAAAGCAATGCGTTGTACCACATACCAGTACAGTCCAGTGCAAGAAAAATGCAGCATGTTCTACTTTTTTTTTTCTGGAACTGCAAGCACTGGTGTGAACTATCCCATTGGAAACCATAGAACCTGCTTTCCATGCGTTTTTGATGCAGAAAAAAGCGCACTGGACT
The DNA here is from genome assembly GCF_042186555.1 of Aquarana catesbeiana. Lineage (NCBI taxonomy): Eukaryota > Metazoa > Chordata > Amphibia > Anura > Ranidae > Aquarana > Aquarana catesbeiana. Next base: position 232,391,193 of record NC_133335.1, on the reverse strand, counting down.
GCATACACTCTGTTGGGTCATTAATCCAGAACACGTTCTCTATGGCTTCACTTACCACCATTTTTTTCTGGATTACACGGTCAGAGTAATAAGCAGCAATTTCAGAAGGAGGTCAGGAATAAAAGTCTTCCAGCTTTAATCAAATTATTATATTTAAAGTGCAACCCCTAAATGTATACATGGGGGAGGGGGGGCTTGTATTATCGCCATCGATCGCATTTGCATGTGATTATTTTGATCAACACTTGCTTTTTATGTGTTCAGGTGTCAGTGGGAGGAACAGAGCCCCATCATTGGTATCAGTGGGAGGAATAGTGCCCCATCATTGGTATCAGTGGGAGGAATAGTGCTCCATCATTGGTATCAGTGGGAGGAATAGTGCCCCATCATTGGTGTCAGTGGGAGGAATAGTGCCCCATCATTGGTATCAGTGGGAGGAATAGTGCCCCATCATTGGTGTCAGTGGGAGGAATAGTGTCCCATCATTGGTATCAGTGGGAGGAATAGTGCTTCATCATTGGTGTCAGTGGAAGGAATAGTGCCCCATCATTGGTATCAGTGGGAGGAATAGTGCCCCATCATTGGTATCAGTGGGAGGAATAGTGCCCCATCATTGGTGTCAGTGGGAGGAATAGTGCCCCATCATTGGTGTCAGTGGGAGGAATAGTGCCCCATCATTGGTGTCAGTGGGAGGAATAGTGTCCCATCATTGGTGTCGGTGGGAGGAATAGTGTCCCATCATTGGTCTCAGTGGGAGGAATAGTGTCCCATCATTGGTGTCAGTGGGAGGAATAGTGTCCCATCATTGGTGTCAGTGGGAGAAATAGTGTCCCATCATTGGTATCAGTGGGAGGAATAGTGCCCCATCATTGGTGTCAGTGGGAGGAATAGTGCCCCATCATTGGTGTCAGTGGGAGGAATAGTGCCCCATCATTGGTCTCAGTGGGAGGAATAGTGCCCCATCATTGGTGTCAGTGGGAGAAATAGTGTCCCATCATTGGTCTCAGTGGGAGGAATAGTGTCCCATCATTGGTCTCAGTGGGAGGAATAGTGTCCCATCATTGGTGTCAGTGGGATGAATAGTGCCCCATCATTGGTGTCAGTGGGAGAAATAGTGCCCCATCATTGGTATCAGTGGGAGGAATAGTGCCCCATCATTGGTATCAGTGGGGGGAATAGTGCCCCATCATTGGTGTCGGTGGGAGGAATAGTGCCCCATCATTCGTGTCAGTGGGAGGAATAGTGTCCCATCATTGGTATCAGTGGGAGAAATAGTGCCCCATCATTGGTATCAGTGGGAGGAATAGTGCCCCATCATTGGTCTCAGTGGGAGGAATAGTGTCCCATCATTGGTATCAGTGGGAGAAATAGTGCCCCATCATTGGTATCAGTGGGAGGAATAGTGTCCCATCATTGGTCTCAGTGGGAGGAATAGTGCCCCATCATTGGTATCAGTGGGAGAAATAGTGCCCCATCATTGGTACCAGTGGGAGGAATAGTGCCCCATCATTGGTATCAGTGGGGGGAATAGTGCCCCATCATTGGTGTCGGTGGGAGGAATAGTGCCCCATCATTCGTGTCAGTGGGATGAATAGTGCCCCATCATTGGTGTCAGTGGGAGAAATAGTGCCCCATCATTGGTGTCAGTGAGAGGAATAGTGCCCCATCATTGGTATCAGTGGGGGGAATAGTGCCCCATCATTGGTGTCGGTGGGAGGAATAGTGCCCCATCATTCGTGTCAGTGGGAGGAATAGTGTCCCATCATTGGTCTCAGTGGGAGGAATAGTGTCCCATCATTGGTGTCAGTGGGAGAAATAGTGTCCCATCATTGGTCTCAGTGGGAGGAATAGTGCCCCATCATTGGTGTCAGTGGGAGAAATAGTGTCCCATCATTGGTCTCAATGGGAGGAATAGTGCCCCATCATTGGTATCAGTGGGAGGAATAGTGCCCCATCATTGGTGTCAGTGGGAGAAATAGTGTCCCATCATTGGTCTCAATGGGAGGAATAGTGCCCCATCATTGGTGTCAGTGGGAGGAATAGTGCCCCATCATTGGTATCAGTGGGGGGAATAGTGCCCCATCATTGGTGTCAGTGAGAGGAATAGTGCCCCATCATTGGTATCAGTGGGAGGAATAGTGCCCCATCATTGGTATCAGTGGGGGGAATAGTGCCCCATCATTGGTATCAGTGGGGGGAATAGTGCCCCATCATTGGTATCAGTGGGAGGAATAGTGCCCCATCATTGGTCTCAGTGGGAGGAATAGTGTCCCATCATTGGTCTCAGTGGGAGGAATAGTGTCCCATCATTGGTGTCAGTGGGATGAATAGTGCCCCATCATTGGTGTCAGTGGGAGAAATAGTGTCCCATCATTGGTCTCAGTGGGAGGAATAGTGCCCCATCATTGGTGTCAGTGGGAGAAATAGTGTCCCATCATTGGTCTCAATGGGAGGAATAGTGCCCCATCATTGGTATCAGTGGGAGGAATAGTGCCCCATCATTGGTGTCAGTGGGAGAAATAGTGTCCCATCATTGGTCTCAATGGGAGGAATAGTGCCCCATCATTGGTGTCAGTGGGAGGAATAGTGCCCCATCATTGGTATCAGTGGGGGGAATAGTGCCCCATCATTGGTGTCAGTGAGAGGAATAGTGCCCCATCATTGGTATCAGTGGGAGGAATAGTGCCCCATCATTGGTATCAGTGGGGGGAATAGTGCCCCATCATTGGTATCAGTGGGGGGAATAGTGCCCCATCATTGGTATCAGTGGGAGGAATAGTGCCCCATCATTGGTATCAGTGGGAGGAATAGTGCCCCATCATTGGTATCAGTGGGGGGAATAGTGCCCCATCATTGGTGTCAGTGGGAGGAATAGTGCCCCATCATTGGTGTCAGTGGGAGGAATAGTGTCCCATCATTGGTGTCAGTGGGAGGAATAGTGTCCCATCATTGGTGTCAGTGGGAGGAATAGTGCCCCATCATTGGTGTCGGTGGGAGGAATAGTGCCCCAAGGGCCAGGTAAAAGCAAGCAAAGGGCCACATTCGGCCCACGGGCCGCAGTTTGGAGACCCCTGACTTAAAGGATCTGCATGCTTGGTGCCAGACACCACAACGTACCTTCCTTCAAGGGTCTAGTGGGGACCACACCTGGATGGGTCAGGGTGGGATTTGGTGGCAAAAGAGGGACCTACCCCAATATTAGGTGGGTGGTGATAAAGTTCTGGATAATCGGTGTATATATTCGATCTTTATTTTAAATGAAGTCATTCTGGATTTTATCCAATCAGAAGATCACATGACTGGCGGCAGACCTAGTCTATGGGGGCCGATTTACTAAATGAAAATCGACTTGTAGTGCCTTCAGTAAACCAACCCCCGATGTGTACCGTCCACCCATCAGCCAATCGCAGGCCGGCAGTTCACGGCCCGTTGCTCCCACCTGCACGTCGGTGGCTCAGACATCACAATTACCGGTGTTATTGCAGTAGTTAGCTACTTGCAGAGGAGGGGGGGGGGAGGGGGAGGTCTGACCATTCTGTTGCTCGAGGCAACAATTAAATTGTTCCCAATTCATTTCTGACTCCCAGACAAAGATAACGATTGTTACAGAGAATCCAACCAATCCGGAACAAGCTCTAGGAAGTTTTCTCACAATACATTGTTACAATTATAGAATCCTGAGACGCATTTACATTGATTACAGTCCTGCAATTTCGGCTCATCAGAGGCAATTCAGGGATTAACCCCCCCCCCCCACTCCGGAAGTTTTTACCCCCCCTTTATGACCAGGCCATTTTTTCCTATTCGGCGCTGCGCCACTTCTATGCCGCGTACACACGGTCGCACAGATCTTGTCGGAAATTCTGATCGCCGAGATCGCGGTGACGTGCAACACATACGACGAGCCGAGAAAAATGAAGTTCAATAGCCAAGTGCGGCTCCCTCTGCTTGATTCCGAGCAATGCGTGGAGCTTTGTGCGTCGGAATTGCGCGCACACGATCGGAATTTTCCGACAACGGATTTTGTTGTTGGAAAATTTGAGATCCGGATCTCAAATTTTGTGTGACGGAAGTTTCCGACGGAAGATGTCCGATGGAGCCTACACACGCGGTCACAATTTCCGACAACAAGCTCCCATCGAACATTTGTTGTTGGAAATTCCGACCGTGTGTACGCGGCATAACTGGCGATTCGGCGGTCATAAAACGCTGTACCCAAATGTCATTTATATCTTTTTTTTTTTAAACACAAATAGAGCTTTATTTTGGAGGTATTTGATCACTAGTGAGCTTTTATTTTTTTATTATATATAGTGAGGGGGGAAAAAAGGATTTGATCCTCTTCTGATTTTGTACGTTTGCCCCACTGACAAAGAAACGATCAGTCTGTAATTTTATTGGTCGGTTTATTTTAACAGTGAGAGACGGAAGAACAACAAAAATATCCAGAAAAACGAACTTCAAAAAAGTTATAAATTGATTTGCATTTTAATGAGTGAAATAAGTGTTTGACCCCCTTCGCGAAACACGACTTAGTACTCGGTGGAGAAACCCTTGTTGGCGATCACAGAGGTCAGACGTTTCTTGGAGTTGGCCACCAGGTTTGCACACATCTCAGGAGGGATTTTGTCCTCTTTGCAGATCCTCTCCAAGTCATTAAGGCTGATGTTTGGTAACTCGAACCTTCAGCTCCCTCCAACTATTTTCTATGGGATTAAGGTCTGGAGACTGGCTAGGCCACTCCAGGACTTTAATGTGCTTCTTCTTGGGCCACTCCTTTGTTGCCTTGGCCGTGTGTTTTGGGTCATTGTCATGCTGGAATACCCATCTACGACCCATTTTCAATGCCCTGGCTGAGGGAAGGAGGTTCTCACCCAAGATTTGATGGTACATGGGCCCCGTCCATCGTTCCTTTGATGCGGTGAAGTTGTCCTGTCCCCTCAGCAGAAAAACACCCCCAAAGTATAATGTTTCCACCTCCATGTATGACGGTGGGGATGGTGATCTTGGGGTCATAGGCAGCATTCCTCCTCCTCCTCCAAAGACGACGAGTTGAGTTGATGCCACAGAGCTTGATTTTGGTCTCATCTGACCACAACACTTTCACCCAGTTCTCCTCTGAATCACTCAGATGTTCATTAGCAAACTTCAGACCGTCCTGTACATGTGATTTCTTTGAGCAGAGGGACCTTGCGGGCGTTGCAGGATTTCAGTCCTTCACGGTGTAGTGTGTTACCGATTGTTTTCTTGGTGACTATGGTCCCAGCTGAGATCATTGAGAAGATTCTCCTGTGTAGTTCTGGGCTGATTCCTCACCGTTCTCATGATCATTGAATCTCCACGAGGTGAGATCTTCCATGGAGCCCCAGACTGAGGGAGATCGACCGTTATTTTGTGCTTCTTCCATTTGTGAATAAATCGCACCAACTGTTGTCACCCTCTCACCAAGCTGCTTGGCGATGGTCTTGTAGCCCATTTCCAGCCTTGTGTAGGTCTACAATCTTGTCCCCGACATCCTTGGACAGCTCTTTGGTCTTGGCCATGGTGGAGAGATTGGAATCTGATTGATTGATTGCTTCTGTGGACAGGTGTCTTTTATACGGATAACAAGCTGAGATTAGGAGCACTCCCTTTAAGAAAGTCCTCCTAATCTCTGCTCGTTACCTGTATAGAAGACACCTGGGAGCCAGAAATCTTGCTGATTGATAGGGGATCAAATACTGATTCCACTCATTAAAACGCAAATCAATTTATAGCTTTTTCAAATGCGTTTTTCTGGATATTTTTGTTGTTATTCTGTCTCTCACTGTTAAAATAAACCGACCAATAAAATTATAGACCGATCGTTTCTTCGTCAGTGGGGCAAACGTATAAAATCAGCAGGGGAGCAAACACTTTTTCCCTCACCGTAAATGAAAAAAGACCAAAAATGTTGTGCAGGCCAGTCAAGTTCCTCCACCCCAAACTCGCTCATCCATGTCTTTATGGACCTTTTAGGCTTTGTTTAGACTTGCAGCTGGGGGGGGGGGGGGGCGGCAAAAATGCACAGTTGAGGCAGCTTTTTTGCCACCCGCCAACCACCCCCACCCTCCCCTCATTAAGCTGCAATAGGCAAGGGACAGGGATGTTTACATGCCATGGCCACAATGCTTCCCAAGCCTTGAGATTTTTAAACACTTGTTAGAGCAGCGTGCATATCTAGTTTACAACTGGTAATGAAAGCTGCAAGCACAGTACAGACCGGGTTAATTATGGTAAACATAACAGTCCATTTGCCCCCCACCCCCCTTACCATTGCATAGAAGGGGAAGTTAGGCTATATAAATGGGGACATGTAACAAATATAAAGTAGGCGTTCTCCCAATTTAACTGCAAAAGTGAATATACAGTACACTTAGGGTTAGATGTCTGGTGCCTTTACATAGGAAAGTTGTCCATCGTGTGCTTTCTTGTCTTTTGTATTTTTATATTTTTACATTTATTTATTTTATATTTATTTGATGTATTTTTTTATATTTTTACATTTTATTTATTTTATATTTATTTGATGTATTTTTTTTATATTTTTACATTTTATTTATTTTATATTTATTTATTGATTGTATTTTTTTTACATTTTATTTATTTTATATTTATTTGATGTATTTTTTTTAATATTTTTACATTTTATTTATTTTATATTATTGTTTTGTATTTTTTTTTATATTTTTACATTTTATTTATTTTATATTTATTTGATGTATTTTTTTTATATTTTTACATTTTATTTATTTTATATTTATTTATTTATTGGATTTTTTTATATTTTTACATTGTATTTATTTTATATTTGATGTATTTTTTAAATATTTTTTACATTTTATTTATTTTATATGTATTCATTTATTTCTTGGATTTTTTTTTATATGTTTACATTTTATTAATTTTATATTATTGTTTTGTATTTTTTTACATTTTTACATTTTATTTATTGATATTTAATTATTTTAAAATAATGTATATATTAATAATAATAAACAAAATAAGACAATATATTTATTTATATTTTTTTTTGTTAAAAAATCATGAATTATTTTTGGAGCGATTATGGTAGAAGCCACTAGCATGCGCCCAGCCCAATGCGCATTCGCTAACGTGCCAGTGTGAATGAGGGCGCGATAATATTATGAGGTTTCATTTCACAGCCTCGAGTTCCCCTCATTTGTTTTAAATTTATTTATTTATTGTTTTTTTTTATATTTTTACATTTTATTTATTTTATATTTATTTATTGGATTTTTTTATATTTTTATATTTTTACATTTTATTTATTTTATATTATTGTTTTGTATTTTTTTTATATTTTTACATTTTATTTTTTTATATTTATTTGATGTATTTTTGTATATTTTTACATTTTATTTATTGATATTTAATTATTATGTACTTATTAAAAAATAGTAAATAAAATAAGACAATATATTTATTTATTTCTTTGTTAAAAAAAATCATGAATTATTTTTGGGGCGGTTATGGCAGAAGTCACCAGCATGTGCCCAGCATTCCCTAACGTGTCAGCGTGAATGAGGGCGTGATAATATTATGAAGTTTCATTTCACAATTATTTTTGGGGCAATTATGGCAGAAGCCACCAGCGTGCACCCAGCCCAACGCGCATTCGCTAACGCGCCAGCGTGAACAAGGGCGCAATAATATTATGAAGCTTCATTTCACAGCCTCTGGTTCCCCTTATTTATTTTATATTTATTTCTTTTTGGGATTTTTTCAAATATTTTTACATTTTATTTATTTTATATTTGTTGGATTTTTATTTAGATTTTTACATTTTATTTAATTTATATTATTGTTTTGTATTTTTTAATATTTTTACATTTTATTTTTTTTTATATTTATTTGTTGTATTTTTCTATATTTTTACATTTTTTTTTATTGATATTTAATTATTATAAAATAATGTCCTTATTAAAAAAAATAAATAAAATAATATATTTATTTATTTATTTTTGTTAAAAAAATCATGAATTATTTTTGGGGCGATTATGGCAGAAGCCACCAGCGTGCACCCAGCCCAACGCGCATTCGCTAACGCGTGATAATATTATGAAGTTTCATTTCACAGCCTCGAGTTCCCCTTATTTATTTTATATTTATTTATTTATTGGATTATCCCCTTATTTATTTTATATTTATTTATTTATTGGATTTTGTAAAATATTTTTACATTTTATTTATTTTATATTTATTTATTGCCTTTTTTTATACTTTTACATTTTATTTATTTTATATTATTGTTTTGTATTTTTTTATATTTTTACATTTAATTTTTTTATATTTATTTGATGAATTTTTTTTACATTTTTACATTTTATTTATTGATATTTAATTATTATAAAATAATGTACATATTAAAAATAATAAATAAACTAAGACAATATATATATATATATATATTTTTTTTTTTGTTAAAAAAATAATGAATTATTTTTGGGGCGATTATGACAGAGGCCACCAGCGTGCACCCAACATTCGCTAACGCGTTAGCGTGAATGAGGGCGCGATAATGTTATGAGGTTTCATTTCACAGCCTCGAGTTCCCCTTATTTATTTTATATTTATTTATTGGATTTTGTAAAATATTTTTACATTTTATTTATTTTATATTTATTTATTTATTGGCTTTTTTTTATACTTTTACATTTTATTTATTTTATATTATTATTTTGTATTTTTTTATATTTTTACATTTTATTTTTTTTATATTTATTTGATGTATTTTTTTATATTTTTACATTTTATTTATTGATATTTAATTATTATAAAATAATGTACATATTAAAAATAATAAATAAAATAAGACAACATATTTATTTATTTCTTTGTTTAAAAAATCATGAATTATTTTTGGGGAGATTATGGCAGAAGCCACCAGCGCGCGCCCAACATTCGCTAACGCGCCAGCGTGAATGAGGGCGTGATAATATTACGAGGTTTCATTTCACGGCCTCGAGTTCCCCTTTACCCGCCACTTCTTTGGAATCTCTGATTTATCATCTGCGCAATATTTCAGTTGATTTTGGAATTCCGAGCTCCTGGAAGATTATGCGGTATTATATCCTTCCTGCCGGTCTCAAGAACTGTAAATAAATACAATAAAGGAGGCACGAAGGTCAGACAGCCTCTCTATAATGGAGTCTCCCCCCCTCCCCCCGGGCAATCGCGGGTTAAGCCTCGGGCTACATCAACAGATATTCCTCTGCGCCGGCGCTCGCCCCGTCTCTCTGTTAAATAATCTGGAATCGTGTTTATTATGCAGTGGCACAGAAAGGTGAAGTTTTTAAATAAATAAGCCCTGGATAAATAAACCGCCCCCGCCCGCGGCAAAACTCAGCTGATCCGGGAGCAGCTCTCGATATTTTTCAAATAAATCAGAGTTTCAAATGAACCCGAGCCGAGCAGATAAGATTTCCAAGTGACTCGCGGTGGAAAAGGCGAGGGATCGGCGAGGCCGGCTCAACAGAACCAAAACAAACATTTTTACAAGTTCCAGAAGCCGTCAAGCCCACCTCTCTCCAAGCCTGAGGGGGGGGGGCTGCCGCAGATCCCGGTGATGGTGGGGCGCAAAAAAAAAAAAACAAAATCTGTCTGTCCGATGTCGCGACTGAATTAAATTTCACAAATTTTGGAAAATATGGAAAATATTTTACTTTTTTTTTTTTTTTTAATCTGAAATGGAATTATATTTCATGATAAAATTCAATCACTTAAAATGAATATTTTTGTTATGGGCGGGCACCGACATTCGCTCTTCTGATGGTTCGCGTTTTTATTAAAAAAAAAAAAAAAAAAAAAAAAGGTTTGGCCGCCTTTCGGAGCAATTTCCGCACAACCAAATTACATGGTTGGGTTAAAACAAGTCCATCTAATTCAATCGATAATAAAAAAGGAAGAGCAAATAGAAAACCACCATATATAATTATCACACCTGAAATGTAGCTTTAACACCATGTGATCACAGTGACCAATCACAGCTAGCAACACAAGGAAGCCGTCTGTTTGTTTACGATTGTCATGTGATCTGCTGTGATTGGTCACAACGATCACATGGTACCTGGCATGTGATCAGGTGACAGAGCAGGGCCTTCTAAGACAACGTCATATGACAACCAAAATTGGGCCTGTCTGTACTATGTGATCACTGTGACCAATCACAGCTAGCAACACAAGTGTACACATGAAAGGAAGCCATCCATTTGTTTACAATTGTCATGTGATTGGTCACAAAGATCACATGGTACCGGCAGCGGACCAGTATATTGATCAGGTGACAGAGTGGCGCCTTCTAAGACAACGTCATATGACATCCACTTACAAGGACAAAATTGGCCCTGTCTGTACCATGTGATCACTGTGACCAATCACAGCTAGCAACACAAGTGTACACATGAAAGGAAGCCATCCGTTTGTTTACAATTGTCATGTGATCTGCTGCGATTGGTCACAACGATCACATGGTACCTGGCAGCAGGCCGGTATAGTGATCAGGTGACAGAGCGGCACCTTCTAAGACAACGTCATATGACATCCACTTAGAAGGACAAAATTATCCCTGTCTGTACTATGTGATCACTGTGACCAATCACAGCTAGCAACACAAGTGTACACATGAAAGGAAGCCATCCACTGTTTACAATTGTCATGTGATCTGCTGTGATTGGTCACAATGATCACATGGTACCGGCAGCGGACCGGTATAGTGATCAGGTGACAGAGTGGCGCCTTCTAAGGTGACGTCATATGACATCCACTTAGTACAGGCAGGGCCAATTTTGTCCTTCTAAGTGGATGTCATATGACGTCGTCTTAGAAGGCGCCACTCTGTCACCTGATCACTATACCGGTCCGCTGCCGGTACCATGTGATCGTTGTGACCAATCACAGCAGATCACATGACAACGACGTCATAGGACATCCACTTAGAATGACCAAAAGCCCGCCCCGCCATCAATCTGCCATAGGCCGGGCGGGCCTTTTGTCCTTCTGAGTGTCCTATGACGTCATCTTAGAAGGTGCTGCTCTGTCACCTGACCAATCACAGCAGATCACATGACAATTGTAAACAATGGATGGCTTCCTTTTAATGTGTACATTTGTGTTGCTAGCTGTGATTGGTCACAGTGATCACATGGTACAGACAGGGCCAATCACAGCTAATCACAACAATACAAACTGAAAAAAAAAACAGTTTCATTCAGTAAAAATGGTTGCTTATACCAATGAAACTCATTCTGTCATGCAAAGTCCTGCGGCATATCTGTGTACGTGCGCAGGGGGGACGGGTCACATATGCGTGACAAGTGTGGGGACTTATATACCAGCTCTGTCTTCACACATATCAGGGATACGCCATGCAATTACAGCCGTAGGGGGGTGCCATTTGCCTTGGTTCTAATCTAGGTGCACGTTGGTGTGTGTATGGTCTAAACGTATTCTTGCCGGTTGCATGTAGGGCAGCCCATTCATTGCATTAGTTCACATGTACGTGTGTGTGGGTGCATGCACGGCACGCCCAGTTTAAGCGTGTTCTCGTGGTGTCACGTTTAAGGCAGTTTAATTATCCCAATGGTCTTGCCCACCCATGAGAAAGCTGGAAAGAAAGTCCCCGACCCTTTTGTAAAATCGCACCGCACCAAACCACATGGTTGGCAAATGCAGTTGTCGATGCATGGGGGGTGTCATTAGCCTTAGTTCACATCTATGTGTGCGTGGGTGCATACGCCCCCGGTTTAAGCATGTTCTCGTGCGTCACGTGTAAGGCAGCTTATTCATGCAACTGATCTTCCCCACCCATGAGAAAGGTGGGGAAAGAAGTCCCCGACCCTTTCGTAAGATTGTGCCGCACTGCACCGCATGGTTGGCAAGATGCGCATGCCTCCCGGTTTAAGCGCGTTCTTGCGTGCCATGTGTAAGGCAGCCCTTTCATACCAATGGTCTTCCCCACCCATGAGAAACGCGGAGGTAAGAAGTCCCCGACCCTTTCGTAAGATTGTGCCGCAACTGCACTGCATGGTTGGCAAATGTGGTTGCCGATGCATGGGGGGGTGCCATTACCCTTAGTTCGTATCTATGTGTGCACAGGTGCACGTGCGCCCGGTTTAAGCGCGTTCTTGTTTGTCACGTGCAAGGCGGCCTTTCACTCCTGTGGGCTTCGCCACCCATGAAAAACGCGGGGGGGGGGAAAGAAGTCCCTGACCCTTTTGTAAGATTGTCGTTGCCGATGCATGGGGGGTTGACATTAGCCTTAGTTCGCATCTATGTTTGCGTGGGTGCATGCGCGCCCGCTTTAAGCCCGTTCACGTGCAAGGCAGCTTATTCATTCCAGTGGTCTTCCCCACCCATGAGAAACACAGGAAAAGACGTGCCTGATCCTTGTGTAAAAATCGCACCGCACTGGTTGGCGAATGCGGTTGCCGATGCATGGGGGTGCCATTAGCCTAAGTTCACATTTGCGTGTGCGCCAGTGCATGCGCGCCCAGTTTAAGCGCGCTCTCGCGTGTGACGTGTAAGGCAGCCCTTTCATTCCAATGGTCTTCCCCACCCATGAGAAACACGGGAAAAGAAATCCCCGACCCTTTTGTAAAATCACGCCACACTGATTGGCGAATGCGGTTGCCGATGCATGGGGGTGCCATTAGCCTTAGTGTGCACAGGTGCAAGCGTGCCCAGTTCAAGCGTGCTCTCGAGTGTCACGTTTAAGGCAGCTTACTCATTTCAATGGTCTTCCCCACCCATGGGAAACGCGGGAAAAGAAGTCCCCGACCCTTTTTGTAAAAATCGCGCCGCACTGGTTGGCGAATGCGGTTGCCGATGCATAGGGGTGCCATTAGCCTTAGTTCACATGTACGTGTGTGCCGGTGCATGCGCGCCCAGTTTAAGCGTGCTCTGGCGTGTCACATTTAAGGCAGCTTATTCATTCCAATGGTCTTCCCCACCCATGAGAAACACGGGAAAAGAAATCCCCGACCCCTTATGTAAAAATCGCGCCGCACTGGTCGGCGAATGCGGTTGCCGATGCATGGGGGTGCCGTTAGCCTTAGTTCGCATCTATGTGTGCGTGGGTGCAAGCGCGCCCAGTTTAAGCGCACTCTCGAGTGTCATGTTTAAGGCAGCTTATTCATTCCAATGATCTTCCCCACCCATGAGAAACGCGGGAAAAGAAGTCCCCACCCCTTTTTGTAAAAATTGTGCCGCACTGGTTGGCGAATGCGTTTGTCGATGCATGGGGGGTGCCATTAGCCTTAGTTCACATGTACGTGTGCGCCGGTGCATGCGCACCCAGTTTAAGCGCGTTCTCGCGCGTGATGCGCAAGGCAGCCCTTTCATTCCAATGGTTTTCCCCACCGATGAGAAACACGGAAAAAGAAATCCCCGTCTCTTTTTGTAAAAATCGCGCCGCACTGGTTGGCGAATGCGGTTGCTGATGCATGGGGGTGTCGTTAGCTTTAGTTTACATGTACGTATGCGCGGGTGCATGCGCGCCCAGTTTAAACGTGTTTTCGCATGTGACGTGTAAGGCAGCCCTTTCATTCCAATGGTCTTCCCCACCCATGAGAAACGCGGGAAAAAAAAATCCCTGACACCTTTTTGTAAAAATCGCGCCGAACTGGTCGGCGAATGCGGTTGCCGATGCATTGGGGGGGGGGGTTTGGCGCCATTAAGAATTAACGTTCCTTTGCGTGATGCTTTTTTTTTTTTTTTTTTTGGCGAGATGCATATAGCTGTGAACCAAGCCTCGCACACACGACGCTGCCGAGGCTCCGACGGGCGTGCACGGCGGCCATCTTGCCCCATAGAAGCCTCTTTTGTGCTGCCACATCTGAAAGCTATTAGGAGAACACAGGTAGCTCGCACAAACATATGCTGACCACATTACGCTCTACAACGACATTTCCACAACTTTACCTCTCCAAATAAACAATTATGTTCCCTGTACATTAGCCGGGAATCTGCACAAACAGGTAACGGGGGAATGTGAGTTTTCTTTGAAACCCAAACTGTGCCGTCTCCCTCGCGCCTGGTGCCCGGTCGTGATCCGAGATGTTTTTTTGGAAAACACAGGCGGCCAGGTTTAGATTAGGCAGACAGATTCATTTATTTGTCTGACGGGAGATAGGAAGCGTCATGTACAGCCTCAGCCTGACACATTAATATTGTTTTAATATTCTTGAAATCCAGCACTTTAACCCAGAAGTGGGGGGATGGGGTGGTTGGGGGTGGGGGTGGTTGGGGGGTAGAGAAGCAGCAAAGTCAGTTAGAGCGCTAGCCTTGTGGGCTTCTCGCATTCAATTTCCTGCAAAGTCGCCGTCTGCATGGAGTTTGTATGTCCCCACCCCACCCCCCCATACTTGGGTGGGTTTCCTCCCCTATAGTAGGTTCAGTTTCCGCTGCAAAACTAGACATTTGTTTCGTTCCCAATTCGTATTTTAAGGAATTTCGACAAATTCGATCATTCGGAAACATCCGAATGAAGGAAAACCCGTCCGTAAATTCTAATATTCGTGAATAAGGAAATTCATAAATTTGTTCATTCGTGAATTCGAAATTCGAGAATCCGAAAATTCGGAAAAATCTGAAATAGTAACTAACTATTAAATTATAGGTAGAGTTTCGACGAATTCGCTAATTCGGAAACATCCGAATTAAGGGAAAACCCTGTTGAAACGATTTTTTTCCAAATATTCGTAAATTCTAATATTCATAAATAAGAAAATCCGTACATTTGTTAATTCGTGAACTCGAAATTCGAAAAAATCTGAAATAATAACTAACTATTAAATTATAGGTAGAGTTTCGACAAATTCGCTAATTCGGAAACATCCGAATTAAGGGAAAACCCGTTGAAACAAATTTTTTTCCAAATATTCGTAAATTCTAATATTCGCGAATAAGGAAATTCATAAATTTGTTCATTCGTGAATTCGAAATTCGAGAATCCGAAAATTCAAAAAAATCTGAAATAGTAACTAACTATTAAATTATAGGTAGAGTTTCGACGAATTCGCTAATTCGGAAACATCCGAATTAAGGGAAAACCCTGTTGAAACGATTTTTTTCCAAATATTCGTAAATTCTAATATTCATAAATAAGAAAATCCGTAAATTTGTTAATTCGTGAACTCGAAATTCGAAAAAATCTGAAATAATAACTAACTATTAAATTATAGGTAGAGTTTCGACAAATTCGCTAATTCGGAAACATCCGAATTAAGGGAAAACCCGTTGAAACAAATTTTTTTCCAAATATTCGTAAATTCTAATATTCGCGAATAAGGAAATCCGTACATTTGTGAATTCATAAATTCGAGAATCCGAAAATTCGAAAAAATCTGAAATAATAACTAGCTATTAAATTATAGGTATTGGGATTTCCTTTCAAATTTGGCTGTTAGTGAACGAAGACGAATTTATCCAAAGTCACGAATTATCCAAAATAACGAATGCTGCATCTGAACAAATGGAAACGGAACTTTCCATTTGGAGTTTGTATGTCCCCCTCCCCCCCTCCTCCTCTATGGAAGGTTCAGTTTCCCACTTCAAAACTAGACATGCGTTTAGTTCCAAATTCGTATTTTAATGAATTTCGACAAATTCGTTCAATTAGAAATATTCGAGTTTAAGGAAAACCCGTTGAACGAATTTTCGCAAATATTCGTAAATTCGAAAATCCGTAAATTTGTTCATTCGTAAATTTGAGAATCCGAAAACCCCGGAAAATTCGAAAATCTGAAATAATTACTAACTATTAAATGATAGGTATTGGGATTTCCTTTCAAATTTGGCTGTTAGAGAACGTAACGAGTACGAATTTATGCGAAGTCACGAATTATCCGAAATAACGAATGCCGTATCTACACAAATGGAAACGGAACTTTCTATTTGGAGTTTGTATGTCCCCCCCCCCCCCACCATGCTTGGGTGGGTTTCCTCCCCTATGGTAGGTCCATTTTCCGCTACAAAACTAGACATGTGCAATTCGTTTTCATTACGAATTCGTTTTTCAACGTATTTCGACAAATTCGCTAATTCGGAAACATCCGAATGAAGGAAAACCTGTTGAATGAATTTTTTCAAATATTCGTAAATTCTATTATTTGTAAATTCGAAAATCCGTAAATTTGTTAATTCGGAAATTCAAAATTCGAGAATCCGAAAACCCGAAAAATTTGAAAAAAAAAAAAATCTGAAATAATAACTAACTATTAAATTATAGGTATTGAAATTTCCTTTCAAATTTGGCTGTTAGTGTACATAATGAATACGAATTTATCCGAAGTCACAAATTATCCGAAATAACAAATGCCGCATCTAAACAAATGAAAACGGAACTAATTAATAATAATAAGTAACAATAATGATAATAATAAAAAAATTATTATTATTATTATTTATTATTAATTAGTTCCATTCCATTTGTTTAGATGCGGCATTTGTTATTTCGGATCATTTGTGACTTTGAATAAATTCGTATTCGCTACGTTCTCTAACAGCCAAATTTGAAAGGAAATTCCAATTCCTATCATTTAATAGTTATTATTAGTTAGTTATTATTTCGAATTTTTGGATTTTCTTTCTTATTTTCGGACTTATGAATTTACAAATCTTCTAATTTACGAAATTACTAATTTACAAATTTTCGAATTTAGGAATTTACAAATTGCGATCACATGGAATGGCCGGAAAAATGAAAAGAAAACATAAATGAAAGAAATGAAAACGAAAACAAACACATCTTTCAGCAGTGCGCATGTCTACTGCAAACTTTGGCTTCCTTTAGTGCTCCTCCCATGAGGAACCCCCCCCCCCCCCCCTTTTACTCCCACTCTTAGGATTATTCAGAAGGCATTGAAGGGGGGAGTTCTACAGAGAGTCAGGACTTGACACCTCCCCATGTGTGCCGCCCCCCCCCCCCCAATATTTACTTGTGTGTTGGGGGGGGGCACTGCCCAGGGGAACGTGTGGCAATGCCCTCGACATGAGGGAAAGAGATCCTTGCCAGGAGGGGACTCCCCTAGCAAGGCATTTTGTCCCTGTGTTAAGGACAAGGGCCTCTTCCCCACAACCCTGGCCCGGTGGTTGTGGGGGTCTGTGTGCAGGAGGCTTATCAGAATCTGGAGATCCCTTAAAAAAAGGGGGGGCTCCCTCAGATACCGGCCCTGCCCATACTAGGGGGACTTAATACAGTCTGATCACTGGGGGAGGGGAGACTGAGGAAATGTTTCCTCCTCCTTCTACAAAGTTACAATGTACAGTCTGATCACTGGGGGAGGGGAGACTGAGGAAATATCTCCTCCTTCTACAAAGTTACAATGTACAGTCTGATCACTGGGGGGAGGGGAGACTGAGGAAATGTTTCCTCCTCCTTCTACAAAGTTACAATGTACAGTCTGATCACTGGGGGGAGGGGAGACTGAGGAAATATCTCCTCCTTCTACAAAGTTACAATGTACAGTCTGATCACTGGGGGAGGGGAGACTGAGGAAATATCTCCTCCTTCTACAAAGTTACAATGTACAGTCTGATCCCTGGGGGAGGGGAGATTGAGGAAATGGTTCCTCCACCTTCTACAAAGTTACAATGTACAATCTGATCACTGGGGGAGGGGAGACTAAGGAAATGACTCCTCCTCATTCTACAAAGTTACAATGTACAGTCTGATCACTGGGGGAAGGGAGACTGAGGAAATGCTTCCTCCTCCTTCTACAAAGTTACAATGTACAGTCTGATCACTGGGGGAGGGTAGACTGAGGAAATGCCTCCTCCTTCTACAAAGTTACAATGTACAGTCTGATCACTGGGGGAGGGGAGACTGAGGAAATGCTTCCTCCTGCTACGTGAGAAAAAGATAACTTGATTTTGAATTCGATCAAGTTTACAATTTCTTTCCAATCTGCGCCATGGGGGGGTATTAATTTACCATTTTAGTTTATTTTAGACCCTACAAAGACTAATATTTATTTTGTATTTTATGTGTCTTTTGTATTTTTACTTTTTGTACCTTTTGAAAATTAGTAATTTTAAAGAATTCTCCAAAAAAAAAAAAAAAGTCCCCCCAAAAGTATCTTTGTGAAATGCGTTTTACATCAAACATGGAGAACCTAAAACCGAAGCAGACAAAACACGGAACGGTCAACGTTTTTATTGGCTGTAAAATGGTCATTTTATTTGTACGCATCGCGTAAAAAAATAAATCGAAAGAAAGCAACATCGGGCAACGTAGAATTATGTGGCAGCGATTCGCCCAGACGGCCCACCCAATCCGTAGCCGGTATAAAAACCTCAGGATGGCGCGATGTTGTCTGTCTGGTTCCCGGCTCCGCCCCTTTTTTTCCAGAGAATCGGAACGCTTTTGTCTGCAGGTTTTCCGAAGAGTTTCAGTTCCCTTTTTTATTTCTGTTCTTTTTCTTTTACATCGGCTGTTATTTAACACTGAAAAAGAGAATTCATTAACCACTTGGCCATTTTTTTTTTATACGGCGATGCGTTACTTCAACTGAAAATTGCACGGTCATGCGACGCTGTACACAAATAAAATGTACGTCCTTTTTTTTCCCCCCACAAATAAAGCTTTCCTTTGGGGTATTTGATCACTTCTGCCATAGGTGTGCGCAGCCTCTTGCATTAGGGTGTGCACCCCAAAGCTCAAATACATATGCATGTGTATATGTACTGATGGTGTCAGTAGGGCAGTGGACAGTGTAATTTTGTTTATTTTCTTTGCCAAAAAATAATTTTCTTTTGTAACATTTTTTTGGGGGATGAAATATCAGTGGTCTAAACAGGGGGGAATATGCACCACACAAGGCGATTAGGGTGTGCCCAGGCACACCTGGCACACCCTGTGGGCACGCCTATGACTTCTGCGGATATTTATTGCTTGCGCTATAAAAAAAAAAAAAAATAGCGACAATTTTGAAAAATTTCTCATGTTCATTAGGTGAGTCGTGTTATTCCAGCAGCCACAATGATGTCACCTACATGCGGTTATCATGTACCCCTAGGGTTGCCACCTGTCCGGGATTGACCCGGACAGTTCGGGTTTGGAATCATGCGTCCAGGTTTTGAAACTGCCTGAAACCCTGACACATGATTCAGACTGGACTATGACTTCCCTGCAGTTGTCTAAGCCGAGATTGTCTGTTGGAAAAAGGGGATCGTCCCCCGCATGGGGTTTTCTAGGCAGCAAAGAAGTTGAAAAAGTGCTACATGAAGTAGGATTACTTGAGTTTTTTTTTATTGGGACATACGACAAAAAATTGACAGAATTAGTTCAAATATGAGATGTGGTACAAGAGATAAAAACAACAACATCACTAGTGTAGCTGTACGCAATAATACACAGTAGTTAAGGGCTAAAGTATAGATGGTGGTATACGAATCCTGACACGTTTCGACCCCACCGGGTCTTCTTCAGGGGATTTTGTAAGCTGTAGGAATATTTACATGTGTTGGAATTCATAATTAAAGAACAAAAATAAACATTTTCATATAGTTGCCAATCGCATTGTGTTGAAGGATACCTCAAGAGCCTCTAAAGGGAGACCCCCTTACTTGATCCAAGAATTCCCAGCCGGTCCGGTGCATCCACAGATGGAGGGGAGGGGGGTGGCAATCGCTCATACGTGTAGCCAAGATTGTCTGTTACACTCTCTTTCACACTGCCCAAAGCCAACACTAACAATCCCCCTCCCCCCCGCCACACACACAGACAGGAGAGGAAAGAGGGTTCGATCTACGCCTCTTACTTCCGCCCCCCACCCCTCTGTGTCTGCCCACACTCCAATCCCCGGCGCTGGGCCTCAGAAAAGGAAAGTGGAGGCCGGAAATTTGAAGTCCAGCAGCCTCAGATACATCTGGATGAGAGGTGCTGACTGCCAAGGGGTGAGTGAGCTCACCATCCATCCCTGTCTGTGACTGAAGTCTCCCCCCTTCTCTCTCCTGCCTCTGAGTGAGTACGCTAAGGTAAATCAGGGTTCTCAGAGCACCCCTTACATCAGAGTTCCCCTTTACACCAGAGGCCACAGCGTTCCCCCTTACATCAGAGTCCTCTCCGTACATCAGAGTTCTTCTTTTTTTAATTGATTAATCGACTAATTTTGATTATTTATAACGCGTATACAGATCCAACTACTTTTAGCTGTTTTAGCACCGTTGTTATGGCAATCGCCGAAGCCGGAAGCAGCGGGGCATGGCTAGGACATCACACGTCATAATCGCAGCCTCACCGTGCCCATAATCGCAGCCTCACTGTAGTCAGTGCCTGTGCCTGGATTACACAGTCTGCGGGCATCTCCCACTGTGTGCCTCAGAGCTGAGTGTGAAAGCTTTGGCCGCGCTGTGAGAAAAGTCCCGCCCTCCTCCTAGATCAGCTCGTGTGATAGACAGAAAACTGCGTCTATAGGTAGGACCGCGGTCTCCTATGGCAACAAATCTTGTAACAGTCACTAACGGTACTTGTATTTAACTATTGGTAACACAAATACTTCTCCTCGCACTCTACAGTCTCTCACTGTAGGTTTTCACTCACTGAGCTTCCAGTCTCTCACTAGACTCTCAAACCCAATCGCCACTGGATCCCCTGAGCTCTTCCACTTCCATAGCTCGCTATCTTCCTCAAGCGTCACCCCCACTTCCCTGCTGAGTCCCTGGCTTGGCACTCACTAATGATCCTCAAGCGTCACCCCTGCTGACCCGCTAGGTCCCTGGCTTGGCACTCACTGATGCTCCTCAAGCGTCATCCCTGCTGACCCACTAGGTCCCTGGCCCTCACTGATGCTCCTCAAGCGTCACCCCTGCTGACCCGCTAGGTCCCTGGCTTGGCGCTCACTGATGCTCCTCAAGAGTCACCTCTGCTGTCCCGCTGGGTCCCTGGCTTGGCACTCACTGATGCTCCTCAAGAGTCACCTCTGCTGTCCCGCTAGGTCCCTGGCTTGGCACTCACTGATGCTCCTCAAGAGTCACCTCTGCTGTCCCGCTAGGTCCCTGGCTTGGCACTCACTGATGCTCCTCAACCGTCACCTCTGCAGTCCCGCTGGGTCCCTGGCTTGGCACTTGCTGAAGTTTTCCCACTTACCCGGCTGGTGAGAAGATTGCTCGGGTACTGGCTCCAGCTTACTCACAATGGTCTTCCTCAAGCGTCACCCCCACTTCCCTGCTGGGTCCCTGGCTTGGCACTCACAGATACCTCTCAAGCGTCATCCCTGCTGACCCGCTAGGTCCCTGGCTTGGCACTCACTGATGCCCCTCAAATGTCACCTCTGCTGTCCCGCTAGGTCCCTGGCTTGGCACTCACTGATGATCCTCAAGCATCACCCCTGCTGACCCGCTAGGTCCCTGGCTTGGCACTCACTGATGATCCTCAACCGTCACCATCCGGCTGAACCGTTACTCTCGGTTGGACTCCAATCCTGCAGTGCCAACCCTGCGCTGCTTCTCTTGCTTCTGGATAGGCCCTCAGACAGCCTAACAGCCAGATGTCCCCGGGACAGGCCTAGCAGCCCGGGGCAGTATAAGACATGTCCACCCAGACAGCCGTCCAGGTGGCACAGAACCCCGATCACCTGACCTCACCAGAAAAAATAGGCTCTCCCAACAGGCCAAGGGGCTAAAGAAACCCCTGCCAATTGGCTGAGACTCCCCATCCATTCATAACCTGACTTTGCTAAGCCCTTGTCTATCTAATGTCACCAGCATAACGCCACCTAGCGACAGAAGAGAGAAGGTGCAGCAAGTCCAGAACTAGAGAGGAATCAGTTGATCTACTAACAATTAACCAGGGCAACTACTGCCTGGCAAACTAAATTTACTTAGCAACCCTGCCTAAACACCGGGGTGCCACATTAGTGTTTTAATTATTGTTATCAGCACCGTACATGATAACCGCATGTAGGTGACATCATTGTGGCTGCTGGAATAACATGACTCACCTGATGAACATGAGAATTAGGAGCCGCTCTGGAGACACTGATGGAAGAAGGGAAGAGGTGATGAGAAGAGGCGATGAGAAGAGGCGATGAGAAGAGGCGAGGAGGTTCTGTAACGTGTAGCAAGTACAAAGTAGCAACCCAACAACAACCTTCATTGAAATTATAAATAGAGGAAAGCAAAAAAATCACTGGAGAGACTCAGAGGATGGGAGCAGATTGGGAGAGAAGACGTCTTTTCTCTGTACGGTGGGGGGGGGGGCAGAGGACAGTGGAAGAGGGGGGGTGTAGAAGAAGGGAAGAGAGCAGAGAAAAAGAGAAGGGGGAAAGAGGGCTGTGGGAGGGATAGAGAAAGGGGGATGGGGAATGGGGCAAAAGTGGGGAGTGGGGTGAGAGGGGGAAGGGCAGTGGGAGGGGGGAGGGATAGAGAAGGGGAATGGGGCAATAGTGGGGAGTGGGAGAGGTGGGGAGGGGGAAAGGGCAGTGGGAGGGGGTGGGATAGAGAAGAAGGATGAGGAATGGGGCAATAGTGGACAATGAGAGAGGTGGGGAGTGCGGGGGGAATAGAAAAGGGGAATGGGGCAATAGTGGACAATGAGAGAGGTGGGGAGTGCGGGGGGGGGGGATAGAGAAGGGGAATGGGGCAATAGTGGACAATGAGAGAGGTGGGGAGTGCGGGGGGGGATAGAGAAGGGGAATGGGGCAATAGTGGACAATGAGAGAGGTGGGGAGTGTGGGGGGGGGATAGAGAAGGGGAATGGGGCAATAGTGGGGAGGGGCAGAGGAAAGTGAAAGGGGGGGTGTAGAAGAAGGAAAGAGAGCAGAGAAAAAGATGAGGGGGGGAGAGGGCAGTGGGAGGGGGGAGGGATAGAGAGGGGGGATGGGAAATGGGGCAATAGTGGGGAGTGGGAGAGGTGGGGATGGGGAAAGGGCAGTGGGAGGGGGTGGGATAGGATGATGGAATGAGGAATAGGGGTGGGAGGATGAGGAATGGGGGAATAACAATGAGAGAGGTGGGGAGGGCGGGGGGGATAGAGAAGGAGAATGGGGCAATAGTGGGGAGTGGGGGGAGAGGGGGAAAGGGCAGTGGGAGGAGGGAGGGATAGAGAAGGGGGATGGGAAATGGGGCAATAGTGGGGAGTGGGAGAGGTGGGGACGGGGAAAGGGCAGTGGGAGGGGGTGGGATAGGATGATGGAATGAGGAATAGGGGTGGGAGGATGAGGAATGGGGGAATAACAATGAGAGAGGTGAGGAGGGCGGGGGGGATAGAGAAGGGGAATGGGGCAATAGTGTGGAGTGGGAAAGGGCAGTGGGAGGGGGTGGGATAGGATGATGGAATGAAGAATAGGGGTGGGAAGGATGAGGAATGGGGGAATAGTGGACAATGAGAGAGGTGGGGAGGGCGGGGGGGTTAGAGAAGGGGAATGGGGCAATAGTGGGGAGAGGGGAGAGAGGGGGAAAGGGCAGTGGGCGGGGAGAGGGATAGAGAACGGGGGTGAGGAATGAGGGAATAGTGGACAGAGGTGGTGAGTAGGAGAGTGGAGAAAAGAGGGTGAGGTAGAGGGGGAACGAGGAAGAAGGAAAGAGAAGGTGGGGAAAAGAGGAGAGGACAAAGGACAGTTGGGGTAGAGGGGAGAAATAAGTGGGGTGAAGAATGGGGGGGATAGCAGAGAGGGGGAGTACAGTGGAGAAAAGGGGATGAAGAAGAGGGTGTGCAAAGAAGAAGGAAAGAGGGAAGAGAAAAGAAGGGGTGAGGACAAAGGACAGTAGGGGGGGAGAGGGGATAGAGAAGAGGGTGAGGAATGAGGGGATAGTGGACAGTGGAGGAGGAGGGAAGTGGCAGGAGTAGGGGGAAGGGGGGGGGTGAGAAAGTGAGAGAAGACAGTAGGAGGGGGAGGGGTAGTGCAGAGTGGAAGAGAGGGGTGGGGTGAGGAAGAGGGGAGAGGACAGACGACAGTGGGGGAGGGGGTATAAAGTAGGAGATAAAGTAGAGGGATTAGTGGACAGGGGATGGGGAGAGTAGGGGGGTAAAGAAGGGGGAATAGTGGACAGTGGGAAGCAGTGGCAGCCCGTCAATAAGGGGTGCAGGGTGCCAGGTGAATGGATTCCAATGTTTTGTTTTTTTAAGCATGTGATTGGAGCCTGTGGCCCCATCATTGGTGCCCCCTCATTGGCGTCAGTAGAGGGAATAGTGCCCCATCATTGGTGTCAGTAGAGGGAATAGTGCCCCATTGTAGGTGTCAGTGGGAGGTATGGTGCCCCATTGTGGGTGTCAGTGGGAGGAATAGTGCCCCATCATTGGTGTCAGTAGGGGGAATACTGCACCATTGTTGGTGTCAGGTGTCAGTGGGAGGAATAGTGCCCCATCGTTGGTGTCAGTGGGAGGAACAGTGCCAAAGGGCAGGATAAATGCAAGCAAAGGTCTGTGTCTGGCCTGTGGGTCGCAGTTTGGAGACCACTGCTGTACAGTGTAGACTGCAAACATGCTCAAAGTAAGCAAAGCCTTGTTTACAATGTCAACTTCTGTAAAGACAGCTCTCGAAGCACCAACAACCAAAAATCAGAGATAAGAGCTTAGGACAGCCAAGCGGCTCTGTGCTCCGGGATATATCAGGTTTGCTCTGGGTGATTAGTATACATTGTTACCTTTGACAAATTCCATCTCTGATATTTAAACGCGGGACGCGGCCTTTATAAATGAACCCGGCCATAAATCATTCAGCGCTGATTAATTTGCTGGGAGAGAAGTTAATATGTTAAAAGGTAAAAAAAGAACAGATCTGTTACTTTGTCCACAAGGACAGCGGAGACGTGTATTGTATCCAGTCGTGTCCTCCGCGTCCCGCGTCTATGACATTCCAACTTGTTGCTTATTATCAGTGTCACAGGACGCCGCTTATCTGCCGTCCCAAAATTGTTACTTCCTGGATGATGTGTTCACCTTCCCAGAATGAAGTTGAACAAATGTGACTCAATACTTATAAAGAGGCCCTGTCAGCACTCAAATATAGAAGACCTGACAGATCTACCCCCGATCAACAATCGAAAGAGTTTGGCTGGTGTCAGACGGGTCATAACAGAGATAATAACTGACACAAATCATTAATGTCAGCGATCGCCGACAGTTTATAGACATCGACCTAATATGTAAAAAATGTAAATGTTACTTATCAGAACAGAGGTTCCTCCTTACATTAGAGGTCCTCCCATCACATCAGACGTCCTCCATCACATCAGAGGTCCCCCATGATATCAGAGGTCCCCTTATAACATCAGCGGTCCCCCATCACATCAGAGGTTCCCCATCACATCAGAGGTCCCTCCATCACATCAGAGGTCCCTCCATCACATCAGAGGTCCCCCCATCACATCAGAGGTTCCTCATCACATCAGAGGTCCTCCATCACATCAGAAGTTCCCCATCACATCAGAGGTCCTCCTATCACATCAGAGGTCCCCCATCATATCAGAGGTCCTCCATCACATCAGAGGTTCCCCATCCCATCAGAGGGCCCCCCATCGCATCAGAGGTCCTCCCATCACATCAGAGGTCCCTCCATCACATCAGAGGTCCCTCCATCACATCAGAGGTCCCCCCATCACATCAGAGGTCCTCCATCACATGAGAGGTCCCCCCATCACATCAGAAGTTCCTCATCACATCAGAGGTCCTCCATCACATCAGAAGTTCCCCATCACATCAGAGGTCCTCCCATCACATCGGAGGTCCCCCATCATATCAGAGGTCCTCCATCACATCAGAGGTTCCCCATCCCATCAGAGGGCCCCCCATCGCATCAGAGGTCCTCCCATCACATCAGAGGTCCCTCCATCACATCAGAGGTCCCTCCATCACATCAGAGGTCCCCCCATCACATCAGAGGTCCTCCATCACATGAGAGGTCCCCCCATCACATTAGAAGTCCTCCATCACATCAGAGGTCCCTCCATCACATCAGAGGTCCCCCCATCACATCAGAGGTCCTCCATCACATGAGAGGTCCCCCCATCACATCAGAAGTCCTCCCTTTACATCAGAGGTCCCCCATCACATCAGAAGTCCTCCCTTTACATCAGAGGTCCCCCATCACATCAGAAGTCCTCCCTTTACATCAGAGGTCCCCCATCACATTAGAGGCCACCAATCAAATCAGAAGTCCTCCTTTCACATCAGAAGCCCTTCTTCACACCAGAGGTCCCCCATCACCTCAGAGGTCCCCCCAACACATCAGAGTCCCCCCATCATACTAGAGGTTCCTCCATCACATCAGAGGTGACCAATCAAATCAGAAGTCCTCCCTTCACATCAGAAGCCCTTCTTCACATCAAAAGTGCCCCCTTTTACATCAGAGGTCTCCCCATCACATCAGAGTCCCCCCATGAAATCAGAGGTCTCCCCTTACATCAGAGGTCCTCCCTTCACATCAGAGGTTCCCCATCACATCGGAGGTACCCCCTTCATATCAGAGCCCCCCCACAGAAATAAGATTAGATAGACCAGCACTTAGGGTTGCCACCTTTTCTTCAAGTCAAACCTGAACACTTTAGTGGCGCACAGAATTTTTTTTTATAGTATAAACCAGGGGTCTCCAAACTTTCTAAACAAAGGGCCAGTTTACTGTTCTTCGGACTTTAGGGGGGCCAGAGTGTAGCCAGTGGAAGTAGAAAATGTCCTGGCATCAATGGGGGTAAACAGTGCTCCATCTTTAATATTAGGGGGAGAAATGGTACCCATCATTGGTGTCAGTGGGAAGAATAGTGCTCCAAGGGCCAGATAAGGGCAGGCAAAGGGCCGCATCTGCCCATCCCCCCCCCCCCCCCTGGGGTCACAGTTTGGAGACCCCTGGTATAAACTATACATATATTTTGTGATTAAATAACATTTCTAATCATATGAAGTTAATCACAACAGTCCCCCCTTTACATCAGAGTCCACAGTGTTCCCCCTTTTACATCGTACACTGTAAGGGGGAACTCTGGGGTCTCTGACATTAGGGATGCACTGAGAACTCTGATGTAAGGGGCAACATTGTTGTCTCTGATGTAAGGGGTGCTCTGAGAACTCTGATTTACCTTAGTGTACTCACTTAGAGGCAGGAGAGAGAAGGGGGGAGACTTCAGTCACAGACAGGGATGGATGGTGAGCTCACTCACTCCTTGGCTGAGTGGCACAGTGCCGGGTGGGCAGACACAGAGGGGTAGGGCCGGGAGGAAGAGGAGCAGATCAAGCCCTCTCACCTCTCCCATGTGTATATGTGTGTTTGGCGGGGGGGGGGGATTGTTAGTGTTGGTTTTCTGAAGGGTGAAAGAGGGTAGCACACTCTCGGCTTAGACAACTGCAGCCAGCAACCCTGCTGGGAAGCCATAGTCCGGTCTGAATAATGTGTCCGGCTTTCAGGCGGTCTGAAACCCGGACGCATGATTCCAAACCCGAACTGCCCGGGTGGATCCCGGACAGGTGGCAACCCTACCAGCACTCCAAGCAGGCTTAGTGCTGATTGCCAACACCGGGCTCCGGGCTGTGATTGGACACAGCAGATCAGCAGGTCCCGGGCATGAACCATTGGCCGGGGGACCTGCCGACAGACTCCCCACTGGACCGAGCCCCAGAAAGAGGTAACGTCATACCAGTACATCACTTTGCCAATACGGGCCGCCCGTCTGCAGAACATTGTGGGGCCTTAAGTGGTTATTATTATTATTATTATTATTTTAGTTACATTTTGTATTTGTATCATTCTCTGGGCTGGAAAAGATTTGCCTTTCCCTTTAAAGACGGGATTTTTTTACGTTCGGCGAGTTGTTATCCAATAACAGACCTCTGGCGTGCCGGCCCGGGGTGCGCGGGGATTATTTTTTCGCTGAATGGAACCTGCCGGCGGTATTTGGATGATTCGTGTCATTGTTCGGCGATGATACGGTATAAACACGCCTGCCGGGCCAAGTACAAAGCTTCCCCTGTATGATCCTGCGGTCGGCGTATTTATTATTGAACCAGGAGAAGAGTACAAGTCCCTATTTACAAAACAAGCTTCGGGGGGGGATAAAACAAGAGCGAAAAACACGTTCACCGCCAGGAAAACAATCGACTCGAAAACAAACAAATCCCTTTAAACTATTCATGCAGACAGAGAATTTTTTTTTTTTTTTTTTGCTGCAGATCGTTCTGAAGATCCCGATAAACAAGGACTAAAACCAAAAGGACAAAACTTTTCTTTTATTTCGTTTTATGCGTTCCGGTTCTGGAGAGTTCCACCCACTTCCGGGCCCCAGTGACATCATCACACAACTTAGGTGTCACCAAGACAGGAAGTGAGGGTAAATCCTCCCCTGTGGGGTCACAGTAACAACATTAAGAAGGCTGATGCTAGACCAGCACAGGCTTAATAACTTTTATGTCAATTTTAATTTACATGATATAGACACGTGCGATTCGTTTCGTTCTGAATCAAAATTCAGACAGATTTTTCGTTATTCGGAAAGTTCACATGGATCTGAATTTGTGAATTGCAATAGTAAGGAATTTAAACGAAACAAAATTTTAGGCGAAATTCGAATCAAATTTTAAAATATTCAACATTTTCAAATTGGATCCCAACAGAATAAAATAGAAAAGAAAGGAACAGAGTAAAAAAAGAATATAACAGAATAGAATTGAAATAGAAAAAAATAGAAAAACTACAATAGAAAATAAAAGAATAGAATAAAATAGAAAAAAGAATAGAGTAAAATAGAACAAAACAGAATAGGAACTAAAATAATAGAATAGAATAGAATAGAAAAAAAGTATGCAATAAAATAAAAAGAATACAACCATCTCCTGAAATTAAAATTTTAAATAGAATACATTTAAATTGGAATATAATTAAAAAGAATATAACAGAATAGAATTAAATAGAAAAGAATAGAAAAACTACAATAGAAAATAAAAGAATGGAATAAAATAGAAACAGAATAGAGTAAAACTGAACAAAACAGAATAGGAACTAAAATAACAGAATAGAATACAATAGAAAAAAAGTATACAATAAAATAAAAAGAATACAACCATCTCCTGAAATTCAAATTTCAAAAAGAATACATTTAAATTGGAATAGAATAGAAAAGAATATAACAGAATAGAATTAAAATAGAAAAAAAATAGAAAAACTACAATAGAAAATAATATAATAGAATGAAATAGAAAAAAATATATAGTAAAACAGAACAAAACAGAATAGAAAATAAAATAGCAGAATAAAATAGAAAAGAATACAACCATCTCCTGAAATTCAAATTTCAAATAGAATAAATTTAAATTGGAATAGAATAGAAAAGATTATAAAAGGAGAGAATAGAAAAAAATAAACAATAGAATAAAATAGAAAGACGATAACCATCTTCCAATATTCGAGTTTCGAATGGAATGAATTTGAATTTGAATAGAATAGAAAACAATAGAATAGAAATTAAAAGCTAACAATACAATAATGTAGAAAAAATATAACCATTTTCCAAAATTCAAATAGAATAAATTAGAACTAGAAAAGAATAGATTAGAATAGAATAAAAAAAAAACAATAGAATAGAATGGAATGGAATAGAATAAACTAGAAAGAATATAACCATTTCCCAAAATCTGAATAGAATAAATTCAAATTCAAATAAAAGATTAGAATAGAATAGAGAATAAAAGAATAGCATAGAAAAGAATAGAATAGAATAGAATAGAATAGAATAGAATAGAATAGAATAGAATAGAAAAAAACAATAGAACAAAATAAAATAGAAAGAATATAACCTTCTTCCAATATTCAAATTTTTAAAAGAATAAATTCGAATAGAATAGAAAATAAAATAAAAGAATAGATTAGAATAGGAAAGAATAGAATAGAAAAAAATACAATAGGATAGAATAAAATAGAAACAATATAACCATCTTCCAAAATTCAAATATCGAATAGAATTAATTCAAATTTGAATAGAATTTGAATTTCCAAATTAAATAAATTTAACAAATTAATTTAATAATGAATTGAGAAAAAAAAACAATGTTTTCGCTCTGCACATGTATACTGTGATATGAATCCTCCGTCCTCACTCTGAATATTTGAACCGGTCGATATAAAGGAGGTGCGGTGTGGAGGTGGGTGAAGAAAGCAGAGGACACGGGACCACTCACCAGTATTGTCTGTGGTCTCCCTGCAGCTGATCTTTTCATTATCACTGACTTACCATGCTGTGTTCTGCACGGCCGTGTCTGTTGGCGGCCATCTTGGTGGAGGCGGGGCTTTGCTTCCTCATTTCAGATCTGCCCTCAATGATAACTGGTGACCTGATGACTGGAGTGGTAATGATAGAGGTGGGGGAAGCGCAGATCCCCAGAAGGGATGAAGCAGGGAGATTCTTGCACTGCAGGTCCTCAGCTACGGCTTCCTCTCCAGCAAGGAGAACAGTGAGCAGCCACAGCAGTGACATCCCCAAATCTCACTCCAAATCTGGTGAGACCGGCAGTCAGAGGCAACAGATGATCTCACGATCATTATGATTATTATTATATTATCTTTATCATATTATCATATTATATTGATATAATCAATAATGTTATATTATGTAAAATTGTTACATTATTTTGGTGTAATATTTTGCAAGACTTTCTATTCATGCGCAGTGCTCCTCCCCTCCCCCACAATCATCACACACTTGAAGGGACCCTCCACAAGTCAGTCCACCAAAGACCTAAACATTTCCTCAGTCTCCCCTCCCCCAGTGATCAGACTGTACATTGTAACTTTGTAGAAGGAGGAGGAAGCATTTCCTCAGTCTCCCCTCCCCCAGTGATCAGACTGTACATTGTAACTTTGTAGAAGGAGGAGGAAGCATTTCCTCAGTCTCCCCTCCCCCAGTGATCAGACTGTACATTGTAACTTTGTAGAAGGAGGAGGAGGCATTTCCTCAGTCTCCTCTCCCCCAGTGATCAGACTGTACATTGTAACTTTGTAGAAGGAGGAGGAGGCATTTCCTCAGTCTCCCCTCCCCCAGTGATCAGACTCTGCATTGTAACTTTGTAGAAAGTGGAGGAGGCATTTCCTCAGTCTCCTCTCCCCCAGTGATCAGACTGTACATTGTAACTTTGTAGAAGGAGAAAGAAGCATTTCCTCAGTCTCCCCTCCCCCAGTGATCAGACTGTACATTGTAACTTTGTAGAAGGAGGAGGAGTCATTTCCTCAGTCTCCCCTCCCCCAGTGATCAGACTGTACATTGTAACTTTGTAGAAGGAGGGGGGAAGCATTTCCTCAGTCTCCCCTCCCCCCAGTGTTTAGACTGTACATTGTAACTTTGTAGAAGGAGGAGGAGGCATTTCCTCAGTCTCCTCTCCCCCAGTGATCAGACTGTACATTGTAACTTTGTAGAAGGAGAAAGAAGCATTTCCTCAGTCTCCCCTCCCCCAGTGATCAGACTGTACATTGTAACTTTGTAGAAGGAGGAGGAGTCATTTCCTCAGTCTCCCCTCCCCCAGTGATCAGACTGTACATTGTAACTTTGTAGAAGGAGGAGGAAGCATTTCCTCAGTCTCCCCTCCCCCAGTGATCAGACTGTACATTGTAACTTTGTAGCAAGTGACAAGGTGAGAGGCTGCAGAAGATGCTGATCTGTGTGAAAAATGTGACCCATCCTGTGGCCATCTATGGGTCGGGCTTTGTGGGGTTGTCATGAAACGCCCATATTTGAGCGGAGTCCCCCTATATTCTCCACCTTGACGCTCCTCCACCTGGCGGTCCGGACGCGGAGCGCCGCCATAGGCCGATGTTTTTAGTGTAAACACCAGGCGATAGCCCAGCAGTCTGCGCCCGTGTCACGGCCATGCAAAGCCTTCTTGTGTACGGCCATGACTGCGCCATTGTTCTCTGTGTTTTGGAAGCAGAGACAGATACTCAATCCTCGCTCCCGGGATCTGCTGGGAATATCGCCCTGAAATAATATTTACGGCAAAGGCAACACACCGAGATACGAGCGCCGGCGGTGAGTGGCAGCCAAGACTGTGATACGCCTGTCACCGAGGACCCCCGAAACGTAAAACACGCGTCAGTTCACGCGGGATCTGTTCAAAATAATAATCGCCAATTAATCTGTCAAAAGATAAAACGAATGTATCAGAACAGAAACACTTCCACTGGATCTCCGGGAAAATCTAAGATGACGTACAGCGCCTTGAAAAAGTATTCATACCCCTGGAAATGTTCCACATTTTCTCATGTT
Organism: Aquarana catesbeiana; assembly: GCF_042186555.1. NCBI lineage: Eukaryota > Metazoa > Chordata > Amphibia > Anura > Ranidae > Aquarana > Aquarana catesbeiana. The sequence continues at coordinate 232,358,976 of NC_133335.1, read as the reverse complement.
ACAACTAAAAAACGTAGATGTATTTTATTGGGATTTTATGTGATAGACCAACACAAAGTGACACATAATTGTGAAGTGGAAGGAAAATGATAAATGTTTTTCAACATTTTTTTTACAAATAAATATGTGAAAAGTGTGGGGGGGCATTTGTATTCAGCCCCCTTTACTCTGATACCCCTAACTAAAATCTAGTGGAACCAATTGCCTTCAGAAGTCACCTAATTAGTAAATAGAGTCCACCTGTGTGTAATTTATTCTCAGTATAAATACAGCTGTTCTGTGAATCCCTCAGAGGTTTGTTAGAGAACCTTAGTGAACAAACAGCATTATGAAGGCCAAGGAACACACCAGACAGGTCAGGGATAAAGTTATAGAGAAGTTTAAAGCAGGTTTAGGTTATAAAAAAATATCCCAAGCTTTGAACATCTCACGGAGCTCTGTTCAATCCATCATCTGAAAATGGAAAGAGTATGGCACAACTGCAAACCTACCAAGACATGGCCATCCACCTAAACTGACCGGCCGGGCAAGGAGAGCATTCATCAGAGAAGAGCCAAGAGGCCCATGGTAACTCTGGAGGAGCTGCAGAGATCCACAGCTCAGGTGGGAGAATCTGTCCACAGGACAACTATTAGTCATGTTCTCCACAAATCTGCCCTTTATGGAAGAGTGACAAGAAGAAAGACATTGGTGAAAGAAAACCATAAGAAGTCCTGTTTACAGTTTGTGAGAAGCCATGTGGAGGACACAGCAAACATGTGGAAGAAGGTGCTCTGGTCAGATGAGACAAAAACTGAACTTTTTGGCCTAAAAGCAAAACTCTATGTGTGATGGAAACTAACACTGCACATCACCCTGAACACACCATCCCCACCGTGAAACATGGTGGTGGCAGCATCATGTGGTGGGGATGATTTTCTTCAGCAGGGACAGGGAAGCTGGTCAGAGTTGATGGGAAGATGGATGGAGACAAATACAGGGCAATCTTAGAAGAAAACCTGTTAGAGTTTGCAGAAAACTTGAGACTGGGGCGGAGGTTCACCTTCCAGCAGGACAACGACCCGAAACATACAGCCAGAGCTACAATGGAATGGTTTAGATCAAAGCATATTCATATGTTAGAATGGCCCAGTCACAGTCCAGACCTAAATCACATTGAGAATCTGTGGCAAGACTTGAAAATTGCTGTTCACAGACGCTCTCCATCCAACCTGACAGAGCTTGAGATATTTTACAAAGAAGAAGAATGGGCAAAAATGTCCCTCTCTAGATGTGCAAAGCTGGTAGAGACATCCCCAAAAAGACTTGCAGCTGTAATTGCAGAGAAAGGCGGTTCTACAAAGTATTGACTCCGGGGGGCGCCATACAAATGCCCCCCCTCACACACACACACACACACACACTTTTCACAGATTTATTTGAAAACCATTTATAATTTTCCACTTTTCCACTTTTACGTTTTTGGTTGTAACATGAAAAAAAGTGGAACATTTCAAGGGGTATGAATACTTTTTCAAGGCACTCTATATGATGCTGCCCATCACTATTAACGCAGGAAATGTTGTGACAGTTTTCTTACCTGTTGATCCCTCCAGAGCATCCCTTTTTTTCTTGCTTTAAAGGGCCAAGCTGTCCAACAAAAGTGACAGTTATGTGGGATAAACTAGAACACCGCCCCGGCATATGGTCACATTGTAATTATTTGGTATAAAGCAAAAAAAAAAAAAACGGTTGCAAATGCTTAAAAGGTTTTAGCTGGAGTTGGTCCTTAACCCCTTCCCACCCAGCCCAGCGCCCCTTTAACCACTTCAATATTGGGGGGGCACTTTCACCCCCTTCCTGCCCAGGTCAATTTTCAGCTTTCAGCGCTGTCACATTTTAAATAACAATTGTGCGGTCATACTACACCGTACACATATGACATTTTTTATCATTTTTTTAGACAGATAGAGCTTTCTTCTGGTGGTATTTAAACAGCACTGGAGTTTTCTTTTAAATTTTTGCTAAACAAACAAAAAACGTTGGAAGGAAAATAAGTTTTTCTTAGTTTCTGTTACAAAATTTTGTTATTAAGTACATTTTCTCCTTCACTGATGTGTGCTAATGAGACTGCACTGATGAGGCAGCACTGATAAGCACTGATAGGCACTGATGAGGCAGCACTGATGGGTACTGACAGGTTGCACTAATGGGCACTGATGACGCAGCACTGATGGGTACTGATAGGCGGTACTGATGGGAACTGATAGGCGGTACTAATCATGGCACTGATGGGAACTTATAGGCGGTACTAATGAGATGGCACTGATAGGCGGCACTGATGGGCGGCACTGATAGGCAGCATTGATAGGCATGATAGGCCTTCACTGATGTGCGCTAATGAGACTGCACTGATGGGCACTGATGAGGTGACACTGATGGGCACTTATAGGCACTGATGAGGCTGCACTGATGGGCACTGACAGGTTGCACTAATGGGCACTGATGAGGCAGCACTGATGGGTACTGATAGGCAGTACTGATGGGCGGCACTGATGGGAACTGATAGGCGGTACTGATCGTGGCACTGATGGGAACTTTTAGGCGGTACTGATGAGGTGGCACTGATGGGTACTGATAGGCGGCACTGATGGGCGGCACTGATAGGCATCATTGATAGGCATGATAGGCCTTCATTGATGTGCGCTAATGCGACTGCACTGATGGGCACTGATGAGGTGGCACTGATGGGCACTGATAGGCACTGATGAGGCTGCACTGATGGGCACTGACAGGTTGCACTAATGGGCACTGATGTGTACTGATAGGCGGTACTGATGAGCGACACTGATGGTTACTGATAGGCGGCACTGATAGGTACTGATGGGTGGCACTGATAGACAGCATTGATAGGCATCACTGATTGGCAGCACTAATGAGCACTGTTTGGCAGCACTGATAATCAGGACCAGTGCCAGGAGATGGCCAGGGCGAACATGCCAAACTGCACCCCATCCCCCAAGATGAATGAGCATTATGTGTTAGCTAAACAAATGCCCCCCCCCCCAAAAAAAAAACCACCCCTCCTAGCACAAATCTGCTACCCCTCAAATTTCCCCTGCAAGTACACATCCCATCCCCTCACACTCCAAATACCCTCTCCCAGCACTAATTACCCCCCAATTCCCCCTCCTGGCACAAATACCCCCCCCACACACACACACACACACACACACACACACATGCCAAAAGAAAAGAAAATCCCTTCCTAGCACAAATACTCCCCAATCATCCTTACTAGCACAAGTACCCCCCCCCACCACCACCATATCACATCTTCCAGCATTTCCACCCAAATTTCTCCTCCTAGGAAAATTCTTACCCCCTGCCACTCCCCTAATTTCCCCCACCCAACATAAATCTCCCCACAGTGCCCCCCCAACCCACTTAAGGCCACAGTGCCCAGGGCAGCTGTCCCTCCCACCAACCCTTTGTCCCAGCCCTCATTAGGACACTGGTGATCAGTGCCCTGGTTATCAGTGTAGATGTCCCCTGTGTGGATTGCTGCTTACCGGCTCTCCTCACACATTGTCAGCATGAGGAGAGGAATGATCACATGATAAAAAGCCGATGCAATTGGCTCGTTACCCCGATCTGTGATCAGCTGTGTCCCAAAGACACGGCGATCACAGATCACTGACGATGTGCACCGCAGGGGGGCATGCGGGAAGCGCAATCACGGGAGGATGTCAATAGATGCCCTCCCAGAAATATGCGACCTCGCTGTAGCCGTCATTCAGCTGTAGTACGGTTGTGAAGAGGTTAAAAAGTTCTGAATGCCCCGGAGTAAGGATTGGAGATCATCTGACCCCTGTGATTGGCTGTCACAGTGCTGGATAAAACCCTGTGGAGGCCCCTAGGAAGTCAAAAACCTTTGGGGTTCCTCTCGAAAATTATCTCCTAATAAATTATTAATTTTACTAACCAACAATTTTAATAAACCAGATTTTTTGCAGAAAACAAACATTAGCAAATATTAATGTTGATAAGCATATGTTATTAAACAATAATTAGTATATATTATTAAACACTATTACACAATATTATTACAAAAAAAGCAAGAAATTGTAATTTCTCGTAAATAAATGAAATCGATATTATTTTGATCTGTTGTTGCGGGGCTCTTAACCACTTCCAGCCTGATCAATTCTGGCATTTCTCTTCTACATGTAAAAATCATCATTTTTTTGCTAGAAAGTTACTCAGAACCCCCCAAACATTATATTTATATATTTTTAGCAGAGACCCGAGAGAGAGGAAGAGACAGGAAGAGACGGGGTGAGAGAGAGAGAGAGAGAGAGAAATAGACGGGGGGGAGAGAGAGAGAAAGAGATGGGAGGAGAGAGAGAGAGAAAGAGACGGGGAGAGAGAGAGAAAGAGACGGGAGAGAGAGAGAGAAAGAGACGGGGGAGAGAGAGAGAGAGAAAGAGATGGGGAGGAGAAAGAGAGAGAGAGAGAAAGAGACGGGGGAGAGAGAGAGAGGACGAGATGGGGGGAGAGAGAGAGAGGAAGAGGGAGAGAGGGAGAGACGGGGAGAGAGAGAAAGAGCCGGGGAGAGAGAGAGAGGAAGAGACGGGGGAGAGAGAGAGAGAGAGAGAGAGAGACAGAGGAAGAGACGGGGAGAAAGAGAGAGAAAGAGAGAAAGAGACAGGGGGAGAGAGAGAGAGGAAGAGACGGGGGAGAGAGAGACAGAGGAAGAGACGGGGGAGAAAGAGAGAGAGAGAGGGAGAGAGAGAGAGAGAGAGAGAGAAAGAGACAGGGGGAGAGAGAGAGAGGAAGAGATGGGGGGGGAGAGAGAGGAAGAGACGGGGGAGAGAGAGAGAGGAAGAGATGGGGGAGAGAGGAAGAGGGAGAGGGAGAGATGGGGAGAGAGAGAGAAAGAGATGGGGAGAGAGAGGAAGAGAAGGGGGGGGGAGAGAGGAAGAGATAGGGGAGAGAGAGTAAGAGGGAGAGAGGGAGAGACGGGGAGAGAGAGAGGGGGAGAGAGAGAGAGAGAGAGAGAGAGAGAGGAAGAGAAGGGGGGAGAGAGAGAGAGAGGAAGAGACGGGGGAGAGAGAGAGAGAGGATGAGACAGGGGAGAGAGAGAGAGTAAGAGGGAAAGAGGGATAGACGGGGAAAGAGAGAGAGAGAAAGAGATGGGGGGCGAGAGAGGAAGAGAGAGAGAGAGGAAGAGGGATAGACGGGGGAGAGAAAGAGAGAGAGAAAGAGAGGGAGGGGCAGGGGGAGGGGGAGAGAGAGGGGGGAAGAGAGAGAGAAAGTAAGGGAGAGAGAGGGAGGGAGAGAGGGTGAGAAAGAAATAGGGAGAGAGAGAGGGGTGGGAGGGGGGAGTGGGAGAGAGAGAGAAGGAGAGAGAGAGAGAAGAGGAGAGGTGAGGAGCGGAGAGAGGGAGAGGAAAAGGGGGAGGGGAGGAAGAGAGAGAAGGAAGAGACAGAGAGAGGGCGAGAGAGAGAGGGAGAGAGGAGAGGATTGAGGGGGGAGAGAGAGGAAAAGAGGGGGAGAGATGAGAAAAAAGCAAGGGGCAGGGAGAACTGAGAACAGAGAGAGAGAGAGAGAAGATGGAGAGAGAGGGGGCAGAAAAGAAAAGAGAGAGGGGGAGAGGAGAGGAGAGAGGGGGAGAGGATGAGAAGGAGAAAGAGGGGGTGTTAGAGAGAGAGAGGGGGTGTTAGCAGGGCCGTCTTTAACCACTTCAATACAGGGCATTTTCACCCCCTTCCTGCCCAAGCTAATTTTCAGCTTTCAGTGCTGTCGCACTTTGAATAACAATTGCGTGGTCATGCAATTTTGTACACCAATGAAATTTTTAGCATTTTTTCCCCACTAATAGAGCTTTCTTTTGGTGATATTTGATCACCCCTGCGGTTTTTATTTCTTGCGCTATAAACAAAACAAGAGTGACAAGTTTGAAAAAAAACACAATATTTTTTACTTTTTGCTATAATAAATATCTACATTTTTTTTTTTTTTTTAAACAAATTTTTTCCTCAGTTTAGGTCGATACGTATTCTTCTACATGTTTTTGGTAAAAAATATCGCAATAAGCGTATATTTATTGGTTTCCGCAAAAGTTATAGCGTCTACAAAAAAAGGGGATAGATTTATAGCATTTTTTAATTCATTTATTTATTTTTTTACTAGTAATGGCGGCGATCTGTGATTTTTATGGTGACTGCGATATTGCGGCGGACAGATCGGACACTTTTGACACATTTTTGGGACCATTCACATTTATACAGCGATCCGTGCTATAAAAATGCATTGATTACTGTATAAATGTGACTGGCAATGAAGGGGTTAACCAGGAGGGGGCACTGCAGGGGTTAATTATGTCCTAAGGAGTGATTCTATCTGTGGGGGGAGGGGACTCACAAGGGGAGGAGACCGATCGGTGTTCCTCTGTACAAGGAACACACCATCGGTCTCCTCCCATCTGACAGGACATAGATCTGTGTGTTTACACACACAGATCCACGGTCCTGCTCAGTTACCGGGCAATCGCGGGTGCCCGGCGGACATCGCGGGTGCCGGGCGCGCGCACCCCCCAGAGGGCCTGGAAGGCCATCACGACATATGATGGCGGCCCAGGATAACAGCTGCACCATCCCGTCGTCATATGACGGTGGGCGGGCAGCAAGTGGTTAAGGAAGGGCAAAAGGGTCAGTTACCCTGGGCCCTGTCATTGTTGTGGGGCCCAAAGCAGCTGCCTCATACTTGCCAACTATCCCAGTTTAAATTCCCTTCTCCCTTGAAGTTTTAGTCCCTGCTGTGTCCCGATATCTCAGTGTGAAGTGCTGGTACTAATGCTGCCCAGCTCTGCCCTATTGTTGTGTACAGATGACTCACCTGCAGATCCTGTGCTTACATGTAAATAACCGCCATTCATATGTAAATAGCGGCGGCATTCATAAGTAAATAGCTGCGGCTGGCGGCATTGATATGTAAATAAAGGTGGCATTGATATGTATATCTTGCTCCCCTGCAGTAGGGAGATGATGTGCTGTAACCTCTAGCAACCAATCAGTGAGCGATATTACTGTACAGTAATCTCTAGCAACCAATTAACAAGCAGAAATCATTTACTGTAACCTCTAGCAACTAATCAGTGAGCCGTAATGTGTGCTGTAACCTCTAGCAACCAGTCAGTAAGCAGTAATGATATGCTGTAACCACTGGCAACCAATTGCAATTGCTGCCTGATCTGATACAGTAAACTGATTTTAAGTCTAGCTGCTATTTATTGTATGTCTCAGAGCAGGTGGAGAGTGAAATTGTATAGGGGGGGCATGAAAATTTTTGCCCAGGGTCCAATCAATATTAAAGACGGCCCTGGGTGTTAGAGAGAGAAGGGACTGATTGTATTTCTGCGTACACATATTTGCAAATCTGAGCAACAGAGACCTCTGTTTTTATCAACCTTTGTAGGAAAAACAGGAGCACCACTGGACTAGTCCAATAAGCCTGATCAGAGACCCATTACAGCCGAAAGTCCTACACATATTTGGGCAACATTTGTTGTTCCATTTTATTCTCTATGCTTTTAGAGCTGAACTCCAGGAAGAAGTCCTCTCTTGCAGTGGGGCTGGGGGTTAAATGTTTGTGTTTGTGCCCAATCCTCCATTCCCGTAGGCTCTTCCACGCTGTTAGACTGGTCCTGGCAGCCTCTTCACCCCTACGCTCCGGCATTCTAAGAAGCTCTGACATGATCAGGATTGATACAAAGCCCATAGCCCTGTATTGGACATAAATATGCTGAGGATGAGTCCATTGCCAGAGTGTAGGGGAGCGCTGTCTGCCAGGGAAACATATCAGGTAAGTAGAAGTGATTTTCTTGTCCCCTAGACATTAATAAGCAGTTAATCCTTTTAGTATAGGTACAGCCACACTACAAAGAAGGAGTTTAGTTGGGTTTTAAGTTACAGTTTTAAGCCCTGATGAAGAGGAAGTTTGGAGTTTTTAGCCCCTGAAACGCGTTGTCTTCTTTTTTTGAATGAGCATTGACTGGGCTCATACTAGTGCTGTGGCTGTGTAATTTTTCCTGCATTACTTCTATTACTCTGGCACCCTTTGAGGGCTCCATCAGATGACAGAGAGCTGCATTTTAATTTGGAATCACCCCTCTTCAAGGATCCAGTCCCTCCTCATTGATCCACTCCCTCCTCAAGGATCCAGTCCCTCTTCTATGATCAAATCCCTCTTTACGGATCCACTCCCTCTTCAAGGATGTGATTTCTCTTTAAGTATCCTGTCCCTCTTCAAGGATCAAGTCCCTTTTCAAGAATCTGATTCCTTTTGAAGGATCCAATAGCTCTTTAAAAGTCCAGTGCCTTTACGAGTATCTTATTCCTTTTGAAGGATCTGGTCCCTCTTCAAGGATTCTGTTCCTCTTCAAGGATCAGGTCCCTCTTCAAGGATCAGGTTCCTCTTCAAGGATCCAATCCCTCTTCAAGAATTCAGGCTCTTTTTAAGGATCCAATTACTTTTCAAGGATCCAGTCCCTCTTCAAGGATCCGGTCCCCCTTCAATGATCCAGTCCCTTTTCAAGGATCCAATCCTTTTTGAAGGTGCCAATCCCTCTTCAATGATCCAGCCCCTTTACAAGGATCTGATTCCTTTTGAAGGATCTGGTCCCTCTTCAGGGATTCTATCCCTCTTCAAGGACCCAATCCCTCTTCAAGGATCCGGTCCCTCTTCAAGGATCCAGTGCCTTTTCAAGGATTTGATTCCTTTTCAAGGATCTAGTCCCTCTTCAAGGATACGATCACCCTTCAAGGATCCGGTTCCTCTTCAAGGATCCAATCCCTCTTGAAGGATCTGATCCCCCTTCAAGGATCCAGTCCATCTTCAAGGATCTAATCCCTCTTGAAGGATCTGATCCCCCTTCAATGATCCAGTCCCTCTTCAAAGATCCGATTCCTCTTCAAGGATCAGATCCCCCTTCAAGGATACGATCTCTCTTCATGGATCCAGTTCCTCTTCAAGGATCCAATCCCTCTTAAAGGATCCGATCATCCCTTCAAGGATCCAGTCCGTCTTCAAGGATCTAATCCCTCTTGAAGGATCTGATCCCCCTTCAATGATCCAGTCCATCTTCAAGGATCCATTCCCCCTTCAAGGATCCCGTCCCTCTTCAAGAAAATCCAGTCCCTCTTCGTGGATCCTATCCCTCTTCAAGATTCAGATCACCCTTCAAGGATACAATCTCTCTTCATGGTTCCAGTCCCTCTTCATGGATCCGGTCCAAAACTCACCTAACACAATTTCTGTTTAATGTAATAAAGCACTTTAGAAGTGTGGCAGCCCCTTTCTTTCTTTGTTGGGTGATTTGCTGCATTCTACTCACTCTTATTTGCTCTGAGTTGTTTGTTCATTTCTTTTCAGTCTTCTTCAGCCTCAAATGGCAGTTAACATACATAATAGACGGCACAGCAAAGCAGCACAGATATCCAGTACTCATCCATGTCCGGGAATTGGACTGAGGTGTAAATGTTTTTCAGCAGATCTTTCACGGATTTTCATTTTTGGCTCTTTTTGCAGGTCATGTCCTTTAAAACACCCCCACAAATAAACGCTAAATGTCTTACTGTTCACAAGTTTTGAAGCGATATTAAACCCCAAAACCAGAAATGTCATATATTGTAGCTTACCAATCATTAGATGTGGTGGCTGCATTCGTTTTCTTTTTTTAGGTCCCCCCCCCCCTCTGTTTTCAACTGGTGATCTGGACAGTAACACATCTCCTGTATAGGAGCAACAGAGACACCCTTAAACAGCAGCTCTCTGAGTCTGGCGTGAGGGGAGTGTTAGATGTAGTAGCAGATTTAGATGCACTAACAAATTGAAGCCATTAACATGCAGCCAGGGAATCAGAGTCTGCCACTGAAAAAAGATAGAGGCCTCTAAATCAGCATAAGGGACAGTCAACTGGAGACTTCAACAACGGTAAATAAGTCGCCGAACTCATGGAGGGGTGATATACTGGGGGCAATATTTTCTCAGATCTGCCTAGTTACTGCATATAATACTTTTACATTGCTGTGTGCAGTCTATTGCATTAGGATGTGCACCCAGAGGACAAACACACTTGTGTGTATATAAGCAGAACAGTGGACGGTCTCAGTAGTTGATATTTTTATAATTTTTTTTTTTAATTAACAATTTTATTCATTTTTTAATTCTTTTTACAATATACATTTTTATTATTATTTTTTTTTTACATTTGGGGAGCCCCGTTGGGGAGCTTTGGTGAAATATCAAGGGTCTAAACAGAAAGGGATTGAGGACAGAGCTTCCCCATTCCCTTTCTCTGCAGCCTCAGCTGCACTGGACAGTGATCGAATGGGAAGTGATCTTTGCTGAGCAGCTTACTGTTCATTCACAAACCAAAGCATAATAAACATAGTTTGCTATTGTTCAGTCACTAATGAACACAGGAGCGATTGGTACAGATCACTCACTGTGTTCATTCAGTTGTCCATCCTAAAAAATCCCCCACAGCAGCCAGAGGTGGGAAGCTGGCAGCACTGCAGGGGAGAAACAGGGGATGCCACAAAGCAGGGGGAATCGGCAATGCACAGGGTGATTAGGGTGTGCCCAGGCACACACTGAGAGCATGCCAGTATCAGCTGGTGCTCAATATTTTGAGGGGGCGGCAAACAAACCTGCCCACCTGCACGTGGGAGACGGATGGTGGCGACCCGTGCCCCCCCCCAGAGAGATGGAGGACGCAATCGGCGGCGGCCTTACCTTCGGCGGCCTATGCTGCTCCTCGCTTCAGCTTGCCGAGGGAAGAGCTGGGGCTGTTACTTCAGCCAAACAGGAAGTGGGTCCTGAGAACCGATTGGCTGGGAGTCCTAAGACTCCCTGGCCAATCGGGTCTCAGGACCCGCCTCCTCATTGGTTGGGAGGAGAAGCATTCAGACATTAGCGAATATTGATTTGCTAGTGTCACACAACTGGGTGGGCCCAGGGCGCAGTGCTCTGCGCCCCGAGCCCACCCCTTTTTAAGCCAATTATAGCCTCAGGCTATAATTATGTGCTTAATAAAAAAAAATACAATTGAAATCCATGCGTCCGGCACCCTGCATGTAGATTAAGGGACGGGCGCATGTATTTGAAGCCAATTTAGGAACCCCATTAGGGGGCTTTGGTGAAATATCAGGGGTCTAAAAGGGAAATCAGTGCAACCCAGAGTGATTAGGGTGTGCCCAGGCACACCTGGCACACCCTGTGCACACGCCTATGACCCCAACAATAACATTCCTGTGTTTTTCTCCCTTTTAAGCCTCTTAAATATACAATTAGAAGTGTTTTGTCTTATCTGTTCCATAGGTGCAAGAAAAATTATGTGGATCCTGCCAAAAGTCCAGTGAGCTGATAACTTCTTATTATCTCTGCCTGTGTTGACTCTTATTAGTGTCAGCAGCAATGGGGTTGATTTACTAAAACTAGAGAGTACAAAATCTGGTGCAGTGGTGCATAGTAGCCAACCAGCTTCTAACTTCAGTTTCTTCAATTAAAGTGTGACTACACCCAGGAGCCTGGGCTCACTATATCTTGTCTCCCACAGGACACGGAACATGGAAATGCAATTATTTTAATAAATATAAACTACTAAATACCTTTTTTCTCATCAGCAGTATATAGCAGTCTTGTGACTTCTATCAGTGTCTGGTTAAAGGTTGTAGGAGGAGTTTTCATTCTCCTCTGATTGTCCTATGAGGCTGCAGAACTCCTGGTCCTCTGTCTGGACAGTGCTGATTGGCCCTGTGCTAATCACACGCACCCTCCCAAGAAAAAAAAAAAGTTCTAGCAATACACACCAAACTGAGCATGTGCAGAGTGCCTTCAAGGCTCTCTAATGTCAGGAGATGAATTGGGGACAGTGGAAGAAGGGGAGGATCAGAGAAGACAGGATCAAACAACCGTTTTACACAATGCAGAGGATTTACCCCTTAGTTTCCACAGTGAGTATAACAAGCATGCTTTACTGCATATACAGACTGATTTTACTGTTGTGGGTTTAGTAACAGGTTAAAGGGGTTGTAAAGTTTCGCGTTTTTTCACCTTAATGCATCATATGCATTGAGGTGAAAATACATCCGACAATACCGGTCCCCCCAGCCCCCCCGTTTTACTTACCTGAGCCCCTAAACCTGCTGCGCGCTCGCCCCGATGTCCTCTTCGCCGCTCAGCCTGGCCGTTGATTGGCTAGAGTGGATGGATTGAAAGCAGGCAGCCATTGGCTTGCGCTGCTGTCAATCGCATTCAATGACGCGGCGTGCAGAGGGGCGGGGCCGAGTGATACAGTGAGCGGCTATAGCCGCCGGCTGTATCACGGGAGCGCGCCAGCAAGAACTCATTACCATGCGAGAGAGCTCGCATGAAGGTGTTTAGTTCTTGCGGGGAGGAGCTGAGACAGCCACCGAGGGACCCCAGAAGACCAGGTTCGGGGGCCACTCTGTGCAAAACGAGCTGCACAGCGGAGGTAAGTATAACATGTTTGTTATTTAAAAAAAAAAAAATTTCCTTTACAACCCCTTTAAGCTTCCACAAAAAAAAGAAAAACCTGAAAGCTAATTGGTTTCTATGCAGAGCTGCACTAGATTTTGCACTCTCCAATTTTAGTAAATCGACCCCATTGTGTGGACTACAGTACACCTTCTCCGTCTAAACATCAGGAACAAAAATGTTATTTTTGTATATATTTCTGTATATAGTTCTCATTCTTTTATTTATTTATTTTTTTATTTTATTTTTTTTTTATCTCTTTATTTTCAGGTGACCCTGGCAGTAATACATTCCTGTTCTAGGGTGACAATACTCTTCCTCCATAGATACAGTTGACTAAGTGAGTGTTATTATCCTAGGGCAGGAAGGGTGTCTTATACTGGCAGGGCTACTAAGTAAAAAAAAAAATAAAAAAAAAAATACAAGGAAAAAAAATGAAAACGAATGTACATGAAAGCACTGATGAGCTGCAATATATTACATTTTTATTCGGATGTTTAAAATGAAAAAATGCTCTGATTTCGTGTCTGAAAAGGTTGCAGCAAACCCCATCCCCTCATTGGTGGATTGCAATGCCCATCCTGCTCCTTTAATGATGTGAACTGTAGTACATTAAGGGGCTGGAGATCTGTTGATCTTCTCAAGCAAGCAGTGTGATTTATCAGTGCAGGAAAGTGAAGTGCCACAAGCAAACAGCCTTCAATAAACAGCATTCACTGTCTCTCCAACTACATCAAATATTTGCCAAGCTTAAGAGCCATCAGTACACCAGATAAGTTTTACTCTCTCCCATTGAGATCTTTCACTTTTTTTTTCTACTACAACTATTGACTGTGCACTAAAAAAAAGCAGCACTTTCTTGTACTGAACATTCTGCAGGGACAGACTCCACTATAGTAGAAACAATTTAAAAATGACATAAAACGTCAGGTTATCAAGTGAAATGTAACAGCTCTGTTCTATAAGTAGCATAAAAAAATATTTGACACTAAATTGTTAAAAAAAAAAAATTATCATTAAATGTAAATGGTTGCAGTGAGTGAGCTTTGTGAATTTGCTATGAAATCTTAAAAAAAAAACAATGGATTTTGTTGTGTTGCTATTATGTTTCATTTATTAGCACAGGTTGTGTAAAGCTATATAGATATCAGAAGTATTAATAGTTGAATCTCTTCATGATCTTTATACATTTATCCAGAGTTTATAGTTATATCTCTTCATGATCATCATATATTTAATAAGATTCTAAAGCTGTATCTCTTTATGATCATAATACATTATATACAAGTTTAGTCGTATCTCTTCAGTATTATTCTACATTTAAGAAAAACGTTTAGTTGTATCTTTTCATGATCATTATACATTTAATAAAAGTCTAAAGTTGTATCTTTTCATGATCATTATACATTTAATAAAAGTCTAAACTTGTATCTCTTCATGATCATTATACACTTAATAAAAGTTTGATACAGGTCCACATAAAAAAAAAAGATAACATAAGGTCAAAAAAGGAAAGGATTTTCAAGAGCATGCAATATAAAAATGTAAAACAATATTCTAATTTGCATTATTTATTTTAATAATATAATAGCTTAAAATAATTTTTGTGGTTTTACTGTCCCAGCACTGTTTTTGTTTTGTTTTTTCTTCTTTTTTTTTTTTCTTTTCTTGTGTGCATTTGATGTTGTTGGGAAGAAAAGTGAGCAGTTTGCTGTAAGGCAGTTGGATGTAGCTCTGATTGCAGAATTATTTCAGTAATTGAAATTAGCACATCTGGAGAGGCGACTTCGTATAATAGATGACATTGGTACATCTGGAGAGGCAGCAAAGGACTGACTGCAACTCTCCTTTGTTGTGTTTCAGATATTCCTGTTTTCAGGTTTGTAGTTTGAACTTTGTTTTTTTCTTTTCGAAACGTTTGTAAACGTATTACATTGTTTTGATTATATATATATATATCAGTATATCACATGTACATAGAGAGCGAGAGAGAGATGTTTATTTTATATAATGTTTTTTCTGTATTTTTAAATCCTTCTTAATGGTTGCGCTGTATTTTCTCCCCTTGCCTGTTAACCCTTTAATAACCCGACTCTAAGTTTGACACAACTTTTTTAACTTTGCAACTGTTCCAATGCAGAATCGGAGATGAAATAAAGAATTCTGCAAATTCCACATCCGTTTTCTAATATCTGCAAGGACAATCGGATGTCTAATCGGAAGACTGAGTGTTTATTCCATTTGTTTTTTTATTACGATTATCTTTTTTTTTGTTTTTGTAATTGTAACAAATAAGTGAAATAACTGATAAAATAAATAAACGTTGTCCCGATTCTGCCTGGAAATATCCTAAACCAAAATATTCAGGGTAATAAAATATAGAAATCAAATCGGATGAAATAAAAGGAATTGAAGGCTCTCATTGGTGTGAAGGGAACCCCGAAACTCCCTGATAAATCCTGATGATCCGAGCAAATATTAAATTACATGGGACTGCCATGGACAGGGATATTTTATATATATATCTATCTATAGATAGATAGATATATCTATCTATCTATAGATAGCTATCTATCTATAGATAGATAGATCTATCGATAGATAGATAGACAGATAGATAGATAGATAGATAGATAGATAGATAGATAGATAGATAGATAGATAGATAGATAGATAGATAGATAGATAGATAGATATAGATATCTATATCTATATAGATATATAGATATATATCTATATAGATCTCTCTCTCTCTCTCTCTCTCTCTCTCTCTCTCTCTCTCTCTCTATAGATAGATAGATATATGTATATATATATAGAGAGAGAGAGAGAGAGAGAGAGAGAGAGAGAGAGAGAGAGATCTCTGAGAGAGAGAGAGAGATCTCTCTCTCTCTCTCTTTCTATCTATCTATCTATCTATCTATCTATCTATCTATCTATCTATCTATCTATCTATCTATCTATCTATCTATCTATCTATCTATCTATCTATCTATCTATCTATCTAAAATAAATGCTATTTTTTTATATACTGTATCCTACATGTAAAATAAGCCTACAATAAGGAGTACATTGGATTTAGGAACCCCCTGCCGAGTGAGCGATGTAGATAAGGACAGAGAATTGCTAGTACTAGCCCATGTCAACCAAATGCCTGATGAGCACAAAAGCCAACAGAAGTGTCCTTGTTGTTTGCCAGAGATAGGTGTAATTAGCAGCAATCAGTGGTCAAACATTGCTACCTATTCTCTGCAAAGTTACTATGCAACGCTTATTAATGCTGAGATTAAAAAAAAAAAAGGCTTCTTCTGCCTCACCTCCCCCAAAACTGTACTGGGGAGCCAGAGCCTGGTAGAGAGCCTGGAACAGTTTTCTGGAGCGTTGCTGCCCCCTATAGGCGGAAGGCGGTATTGCAATTAGAGCGAAATGCCTTATGCAGCTAAGTAAACTTGCCATGCATTCTCCTACTGAAAAAGAATGTTTAGGTAAGGTGGGGGTGCTGAGAAAAAATATTAGCTGGTTGGGGGGGGGGGGGGGGTTGTAGAGAAAAGTACTAGTATGTGCAATAATGACGTGTGTGTATCACTCTTGGGGTTCAGCTATTTATTTGCCGTATTTATAGAACAGCAACAGGTTACAGAGTGCATGCAACCATTAGTCCTAGGAGATTACAATCTATTGTACCCAACAAACACGCTGATAGTGTCCCTGGTGGGTCTTGAATCCATTGCTGCAAGGTAAGATCCCCCCCCCATCTATTGGGCTGATTTATTAAAGGAGTGAAAAGTATTCACTGCAAACATGGAGTACATATTCACATCACTTATCTATCGTGTGTAAAGCATCTGCACATGTATTCAGTGTGTAGGAGTCAGCAATGCACTGCTTAACGGATTGATACTTTTAAACAGATAGCTACTCATAGAGATACACTAGCAACCCCAAACAAATAAAATCAATTATAATAATGATAAAATGTTTCAATCCATTTCCCACCAAGCTGGAGTCCAGCGTGAATTCTGTTGACTTTTCAGCTTTTCGGGGCACCTCCAGTTCTGAACTACCACCAGTCCTCCTTATGGCATGTTTGGTGATGTGGGAACTGTCCTCCTTATGACAAGTTAGGAGATGAGGGCACTGGACTACCCATGGTCTTCCGTATGATATGTTAGGAGATGAGGGCACCAGTCCTTCTTATGACATGTCAGGACAGGAGATGTGGGCACTGGGCTACCCACCAAATCCTCCTTATGAAATGTTAGGAGATGAGGGCACTGGACTACCCACCAGTCCTCTGTATGCCATGTCAGGAGATGTGGGAACTGGACTACCCACCAGTCCTCTGTATGCCATGTCAGGAGATGTGGGAACTGGACTACCCACCAGTCCTCTGTATGCCATGTTAGGAGATGAGGACATTGGACTACCCACCAGTCCTTTGTATGCCATGTTAGGAGATTAAGACACTGGTCTACCCACCAGTCTTCCTTAAGACTTGTGAGGAGATGATGGCACTGGGCTAGCTACCAGTCTTCTGTATGCCATGTTAGGAGATGAGGACACTTTGTTACCCACCAGTCATCCTTATAACATGTTAGGAGATGTGGGCACTGAACTACCCACCAGTCCCCTTTATGCAATGTTAGGAGATGTGGGCAATGGACTACCCACCAGTCCTCTGTATGCCATGTCAGGATATGTGGGCACTGGACTACCCACCAGTACTCTGTATGCCATGTCAGGAGATGTGGGCACTGGACTACCCACCAGTCCTATGTGTGCCATGTCAGGAAATGTGGGCACTGGACTACCCACCAGTCCTATGTGTGCCATGTCAGGAAATGTGGGCACTGGACTACCCACCAGTCCTATGTGTGCCATGTCAGGAGATGAGGGCACTGGACTTCCCACCAGTCCTCTGTATGCCATGTTAGGAGATGTGGGCACTGGACTACCCACCAGTCCTATGTATGCCATGTCAGGAGAAGTGGGCACTGGACTACCCACCAGTTCTATGTATGCCATGTTAGGAGATGTGGGCATTGGGCTACCCACCAGTCCTGTGTATGCCATGTTAGGAGATGTGGGCACTAGACTATCCACCAATCCTCTGTATGCCATGTTAGGAGATGTGGGCACTGGGCTACCCACCAGCCCTATGTACGGCATGTTAGGAGATGTGGGTACTAGACTACCCACCAGTCCTATGTATGCCATGTTAGGAGATGTGGGCAGTGTCATACATTATACAGCTCTGTGATAAATTTACAACATTTGTTTAAAAACTGTCTAGGCAAACAAAGGCAGGACTGCAGTTGGATAATTCAGCACTGACAGCAGTCAGAGTTTCTCTCTCTCTCTCTGACTTTTTTTTTCTGATTCTAGAACAGCTCCAGGCTCCGCCCAGTCAGGTGGGAGTGCCTGCCTGTGATTGGAAGAAAGTTACAAAGGAGGATGGTATTTATTGCAGCATCCCAGTGGCTTGGAGAGCAGACTGTGAAGTTGGGTTAGTGTGATTGCTGCGCTGGAAGGACTGTGCATGCCGAGGGGAGCCTGGAAGATCACCCAGACACCTATCTATGGTTTATCCTTCCTTCTCCAAGAGACTCTGCACACCCCCACCTCTGTGAGCAGCCTATAGTGGGCCCCCTGCACCCCTGTGCACATTTTCATATATATATATACATATATATATATTTTCTCCTTGCACCCCACTCCCCATCTGATTCGCATGAATCTTTTGGATCCTTTCTTAAAGATGACAGAAGAGCAAGAGAAGTGCCTGTCTGGGGCCCCCAGCCCTAGCATGTCTGAGGACTCAGCTGGCTCCCCCTGCCCCTCTGGCTCTGGATCAGACACAGAGAACACCAGACCCCAAGAGAACACCTTCCCCAAGGGGGACCAGGACCTGAAGAAGGAGACAGAGGATGAGAAGTTCCCAGTCTGTATCAGAGAGGCGGTCAGCCAGGTGCTGAAGGGATATGACTGGACCCTGGTGCCCATGCCAGTCAGGGTCAACGGATCCAGCAAGAACAAACCGCATGTCAAGAGGCCCATGAATGCCTTCATGGTGTGGGCACAGGCTGCCCGGAGGAAGCTGGCAGACCAGTACCCCCATCTGCACAATGCGGAGCTCAGCAAGACCCTGGGCAAGCTGTGGAGGTAAGTGCCATGCCACCTTTTTTTTGCCACCATGCCACCTTTTCATTGCCAACACGCCACCTTCCCATTGCCAGCATGCTACATTTCCATTGCCAGCATCCTACCTTCCTATTGTCAGCATGCCACCTTCCCATTGCCAACATAGATACCACCTTCCCATTGTCAGCATGCTACCTTTACATTGTCAGCATGCCACCTTCCCATTGCCAACATGCCATCTTCCAGTTGCTAGCATGCCGCCTTCCTTTTGCCAGCACGCCGCCTCCCCATTGTAAGCATGCCACCTTTTCCATTGCCTTCATACCACCATCACCTTTACATTGCCAACATGCCACCTTGCAGTTGCTAGCATGCCGCCTTCCCATCGCCAACATATACCACCTTCCCATTGTCAGCATGCCGCATTCCCATTGCCAACATGCCGCCTTTCCATTGTCAGCATGCCACCTTACCATTTGGAACATGCCACCTTTTACATTGCCAACATGCCGCCTTCCAATTGTCACCCTTGCCATTTAATATCGGTATGTGTATTTCATATATGTCCTTGTGCAAGTAGTGAGCTCAGTCTGTCTTAGGTTCTTGCCATCTGTTCCTTAACGTGAGCTAGATGCATGCGTTAGTGCCAGCGTGAGCATTTCCTGGGCAGTATTTTACGGGCATTTCAGGGGTTAAGAGCCAGTTTTCTGGCCGCTGTTGCTGCTGGGCTGTGCTGCGCAATTGCCGGGTTGGGCAAGGAAAGGCGCAAAGGTAGAACCATTGCTATCAGAGATTTCATCCTGCGATAAAATGAATTAGGTGACATGGGTTCTAGGTCTTTATCATATACCAGATGGCACAATGTTGCAAAATGGTCATTTTAGAGAGCGTTTATTTCTCTCTCTATATATATACATGTATATATGTATGTGTGTGTGCTCTCCAGATATTGCTCACCCAGTAGATGCAGATAATGTAGATGCACAGCAGAAAAAAAAAGAGTTTTCTTTTTAAGATATCTATATTTGTAATCCAAGGATACCACACACAGCACTCCACTCCAAAATATCTATTTTCTTTTAAAATAATCTCTCTCTCTCTCTCTCTCTCTCTCTCTCTCTCTCTCTCTCTCTCTCTCTCTCTCTCTTTTATTTTATTTTTATACATAAAACACACATGTTCTCTACAGATTGCATTGCTTAGATGAGTATAGAATCCTTGTACTGGTATTGAAAAGCCTTGCACTGTATTGAGAAGCCTTGTACTGGTATTCTGGAGCCTTTTACTGGTATTCTGAAGCCCTGTACTGGTATTGAGAAGCCCTGTACTGGTATTTTGAAGCCCTGTACTATTATTGAGAACCCTCCTAGTGTATTGAGAAGCCTTGTACTGGTATTCTGAAGCCCTGTACTGGTATTGAGAAGCCTTGTACTGTATTGTACTGGTATTCTGAAGCCTTGTACTGGTATTCTGAGCTCTGCTGTCTCAGATTCTTTTTCTAATCTCTGGCTCTCTCTGCAATACACCACTGGAGGGCTCAAGTGGACCCTGGTGTGTTTATAGCCTGAGGTTTTTTTCCTGCTGGCTCTATAGGAATTACTCATCTTAACTTCAAAGGGCTTTCTTTATGGCTTTATCTGATTGCATTCACTGTCATTAAAGGAGATTGTAAGCCTGCTGGAAGGTTGTTCTCCTCTGCTATCTGGTCTGCTTGCATTCTGCAAGGTTCCCCGCTGATTCTAAAACTGGTCCAGTTTGTGCTAAGTTTGCTGGGGGGGGGTGAGGGGGGTGCTCTGACCAGAACCGCAGTTAGATTTTAACCCTTTATGTCAGCTCTAGGAGCAAAGTGGTTTGGGGGGGGGGGGGGGGGGTTCTGTCACCTAGGGGTATGGTGACTTGATCCAAAATAAAGGGTCCATTTACTAAAGTATGTAGATAGAGGGGTTGATTTACTAAAGCTGGAGAGTGCAAAATCGGGTGCAGCTTCGCGTAGAAACCAATCAGCTTCCAGGATTTATTGTCAATAATTGAACAAGCTGGCTTCAAGGCAGGACTGCACCAGATTTCACACTCTACAAAATATGATATAGAGAGAGAGAGAGAGAGAGAGAGAGAGAGAGAGAGAGAGAGAGAGAGAGAGAGATGGTTTAGATACATACTCTATATATATATGGGTATATGGTGTATCTATGTACATTATATATAGATAGATAGATAGATAGATAGATAGATAGATAGATAGATAGATAGATAGATAGATAGATACATATATATATATACATACACACACACACACACACACAGATTATATATATATTGAGTAAACATTGAGTAACATTGAGTAAACTTGTGTTATCCTCAAAAAACTAACTGTAGAAATGTATTAAGAAATAAAGAAAAAATATCTCAATTCAAAACCTTCTGTACTGTACACGTAGCATGTATTTAATATAATTTATGTGTAAACAGAGACTAAAAGGAAACTGGATCCATAGACAAATAGAGCAGTAGGTAAACAGAGGGAGAGAGAGGAAGAGAGATGATAGATAAGAAAGAAGGAAAGAAATAAAAAAGAAAGAAATGAAAAAAGAAAAGTAAGTAAAGAAAGAAAGAGAGAAAGAAAGAGAGAAAGAAAGAAAGAAAGAAAGAAAGAAAGAAAGAAAGAAAGAAAGAAAGAAAGAAAGAAGGAAAGAGAAAACTTTGCTGTATTGGTAATACATTATTACTTGAAATATCTAACCAAAATGTTTTTGCTTCTATTTAAGGCTGCTAAATGAAACTGAGAAGCGCCCTTTTGTGGAGGAAGCAGAGCGTCTGAGAGTCCAGCACAAGAAGGATCACCCTGACTACAAGTACCAGCCCCGCCGTAGAAAGTCTGTGAAGAATGGGCAGTCTGAGCAGGAGGACGGCTCCGAGCAGACCCACATCTCCCCCAACGCCATCTTCAAGGCCCTGCAGGCCGACTCGCCCCACTCTGCTTCCAGCATGAGCGAAGTGCACTCTCCGGGAGAACACTCAGGTACTGACCCTAAAATACAAAAAAATACTGGGGTTGATTTACTAATACTAGATAATGCTGGAAAGTGCAAAATCTGGTGCATCTGTGCATGTTAGCCAATCAGCATCTAACTTCAGCTTGTTCAGATAAGCTTTGACATTAAAACCTGGAGGCTGAAATATTGCTATACAGAGCTGCACCAGATTTTGCACTCTCCAGTTTCAGGAAAATAAACCCCACACTGTGAATCGCTTTCATTACAATCAAGCCAAGGCCATATCCTTGTTCTTGTCCTCGCCCATTAGTCCAGACTATGCCGTACTTTTTTTTGTCTTTTCTATGGAAGAAAGTTCTAATTTAATTAGAGCATGGAGGGATTTTTAGGGAATGCCAGTTTTGCTCCCAACCTCTTGAACCCACAAAACCTCTTTAACCTAAATTTTAACACCCACAAAAATCACAGGTCCTCATCCAAGCTTGTGGGACGGTGGAGAGTTTATGCCCTACAGAAAATCGCATCTTTATAAACGTCGCCTTATTTAAAATATCACCTGGGGGTATAAATCAAAATTTGTTTTCCCTGTTCTAGTCCAGGATTTAGTTTTAGAAAATCCAACAGGAAGGCGAAAAACAAACTGGCAATTTACGTAACTCTTAGGCAACCCGTCAGTAAATAACTTACTGTACCTGTGATGAGATTTCTAATTGAGTAAATAACGTATTATTGGCCTCTGCACTTATGATGAGATTTCCAATTAAATTCTATGGGGTTGTAGGTTTAGCACATAAAGGAGTTGAGCATCTTCATTCAAACTGCTGTGTGAAGATTCACCTCAATCATCTACTCACGTGAAAAGCACTTGATTGGGTATTCAAAGTGAACAAGAATTTGTATTTCTCCTGATTGGAAAATTGAAGTAAATATTTACACAATTTTCTGAGTGAAGAGCCTCAACGTCTTTAGTAAATCAGCCCAGGCTTATATAAATACCCCCCCCCCCCTCTATGGATATACACACAAACTTATTTTACACTGTATGTGAAATTTCCTGTTAAACATCCATCTGCTCAGTGTGCAGCTTAGCCCAGCTGCGGATGTAGTTAATCATTAGCGCTGTTATCATTGAATTTATATGGCACCTGCTTGCAGGAGACCTGAGTTGGGTTTGAGGATCTGAGATATAAGATAGTTAAGGCGCTTGTAGCGTAAGAACCCTTCCTAACCCTTTCACTCCCAAGTCTCTGGCTGACAAACTCTATTACTACTATTACTATTTATTTTTTTATACTACTGTGCAAGCAACTGTAGCCTGTAGTCAGGGCCGGTACAAGGGGTGGGCAGGAGGGACAGCTGCCCTGGGCACTGTGGTATCATGTGAGGTGGGGGGGAGGGGAATTTGTATTTTGGGGGGGGGCAGGGGATAAGAATTTTTCTAGGAGGGGAAATTTGAAGAGGTGTGCTAGGAGTGGGATTTATGTTGGGGGATGAAGTTTTGTGCTACGAGGAGGAATTTCGGGGGTTTTGTGCTAGAAAAGGTAATATGGGGATTTGTGCTAGCAGAAGATTTTTTTTTAGCATAAGGACCATTTCTAACCCTTTCACTCCCAAGTCTCTGGCTGACAAACTCTATTACTACTTATTTTTTATACTATTGTTTGAACGTGCAAGCAACTGTAGCCTGTAGCCAGAGCCGGGACAAGGGGTGGTCAGGAGGGGCGGCTGCCCCTGGGCACTGTGGTATTATGTGAGGTGAGGGGGGGGGTGATTTGTGTTTGGAGGTGCAATGTTTGAATGTGCAACTGTAGCCTGTAGCCAGGGCCGGGACAAGGGGTGGGCAAGAGGGGCTGCTGCCCCTGGGCACTGTGGTATCATGTGAGATGAGGGGGGGTGATTTGTGTTTGGAGGTGCAATGTTTGAAAGTGCAAGCAACTGTAGCCTGTAGCCAGGGCCGGGACATGGGGTGGGCAGGAGGGGCGGCTGCCCCTGGGCACTGTGGTATTATGTGAGGTGAGGGGGGGGGGGGTGATTTGTTTTTGGAGGTGCAATGTTTGAATGTGCAAGCAACTGTAGCCTGTAGCCAGGGCTGGGACAAGGGGAGGATTTGTGTTAGGAGAGGTTTATTTATTTTTTTTGGGGGGGGGGGGATTTGTGCTTGTAAAGATCATTGGGGATATTTGTGCTAGGAGGGAAAATTTGGGGGGCATTTGTGCTAGGATTGGGGAGAATCTGGGCTGGGAGGAGGGAATTTGGAGTGGGGGTAGAGAATTTGTGCTTAGAGGGGAAGTTTGAGGGGTAGAGGATTTGTACTAGGAGGGGGGGGGGGGATTTGTGCTGGGCGCATATGGGGAATGAGAGGATTTGAGCTGGGGGGTTGGGGGGGCAAAGATTTGTTCTGGGAAGGGGATTTCAGCAGGGTGTGAATTTGTACTGGGAGGATGGGCAATTTATGCTTAGGGATAAACATGCAGATTAGTACTCAGTTTTTTTTTGGGGGGGGGGGATTTTGGCTGATGCATAATGCTCATACATCTTGGGGGGGGGGGCACAATTTGGCATGTTCACCCTGGGCTCTAGATGACCTTGTCCCAGCACAGTCATTAGATTTCTGCTACACTGAAGCTTCATAGGTTGATCTCCAATGTTCCTTATCTTGATATCGTTCATAAATTAGAATTTTAGGTCTTTTTTTTATATCTCATGAAGGCCAATAAAGCTCATGCCTCATTTTCTCTTTATTTCAGGACAGTCTCAGGGTCCACCAACTCCGCCGACCACCCCTAAAACAGATGTGCAGCCCGGCAAGCCAGATCTCAAACGCGAAGGTCGCCCCTTGCAGGAGAGCGGCCGCCAGCCACCCCACATCGATTTCCGCGACGTGGACATTGGAGAGCTCAGCAGCGAGGTCATCTCCAACATCGAGACCTTTGACGTCAATGAGTTTGACCAGTACCTGCCGCCCAACGGCCACCCCGGAGTGGCCTCCACGCAGGTGACCTACACGGGCAGCTACGGCATCAGCAGCGCCACCAGCGGTCCGGCCGGAGCTGGGCACACATGGATGTCCAAGCAGCCCCAACAGCAACCTCAACAACCCCAGCAGCAGCACGGTTTATCGGCTCTGAACAACGAGCAGAGCCAGTCCCAACAGAGGACACACATCAAAACTGAGCAGCTCAGCCCAAGTCACTACAGCGACCAGCAGCAACAGCATTCCCCGCAGCAGCTCAACTACACCTCCTTCAACCTCCAGCATTACGGGTCCTCCTACCCAACCATCACACGCTCACAGTATGACTACGCCGAACACCAAGGCTCAAACTCCTATTACAGTCATGCTGCGGGCCAAAGCTCAAGCCTCTACTCAACGTTCAGCTACATGAACCCCAGTCAACGTCCCATGTACACACCCATTGCAGACACAACAGGGGTCCCATCCATCCCCCAGACCCACAGCCCCCAACACTGGGAGCAGCCAGTCTACACACAGCTGACCAGGCCGTAGACTAATGACTATAGACTACTGAAAAAAGGACAGTTCACCTACCGCCAGTCAAGCAGTGCCCTTATCTGAGGCATGGCACAACGCCCTCTGCTGGCAGCCAGCAAAATAGGTGTCACTCTTCCGTCAAGGTACTTCCTCATCTTCTGTCTCGACAGATAAAACAAGAGAAGATACTTTTTTTTTTAAAAACCGTCAACTTGATTCTCAAAGAGACTTTTTTTATTTTTTAAAAAAAAACCTCTACATCCTCTGTGAGGACTAGACTCTATCTGATATATTTTTTAGTATGTACTGTGTATGTTTTATTACATTTTTATTGGGGGTTTATACATTTATATATTAGAGAAAAACAAATACATTGTAAAGATAAAAGTGTTTTTTTTTAAACTTTTTTTTTTTTTTTGCTTCTTTGATGCTTCAACTGCTCGAGTAGTTTTATATCTTTAACTTTTTCATTCAACTGAAAGTATTTTTGTAAAAAAAAAAAAAGAAAAAAAAAACATTTAATTGAGAAACTTTAGACTTACATTTAAAAAAAAAAAAAAAAACATTTTTGAACATTTTTTGGCCATATGTGAGACGGTCAATAAACTGCAACGAGATTTAATGTTATGAGTTGTGTTGAAGTAGGAATTTTATTTCCACATCTGTTCCCAAGTGCCAGTTGTTAAGCATTACGGTCAAAGATGACCGGTCACAAGATGCCTGTTATAATGTTTCGTGCCAGCCCGTATACAAGTGCCCTTTAAGACTTTTGTCTCCAGCAGCAAAAAAAAAAAAAAAGAAAGAAAAAACAGTTGGATTAAAAAAAAAATTGCTAACAGCAGATGGTACCAGAGATGACGTTCATAAATTATTTATTTTATAATAAAAAAAATAATAATATTGTAAAAAGATACTTAAAACTCCCAAACTTCTAATTTTTTTTTGTACAAAAAAGTTATATATTATTAGCATGCTGCTGATTCCATCTTTGGAAAATGCGCTTTTTTTTTTTTTTTTTGTTTTGTTTGTTAAATTATGGGTTTTTGCTTTTATTTTATTTTTTTCCTTTCTTTACTCTTTCCTTTGTGTTCTAAGGTTCTAAGGTCTATTATCTATCTGTTAAAGTAACAGATTCACAAGTTTCCATAAAAAAAAAAAAAAAAAGCAAAGCATATACTGAGAATTATTTTTATTTTATCAGAGTCCCGGAAAATGTGTTTTTCAACTCTTCTTAAGTTTATAACTCTTTTTTATATATAATTTTTTTTTTATTATTATTGCGGACGCGTGGAAAAAAAAAAAAAAAAACATGGATCGGGTCTTTTTCTTAAATGCAGAGGAAATCTTTCGACTTTAGCAAATGGTTGTTTTTGCTTAAAACAAAGTGAACATTTTTGTTTTTTGTTTTTTTTTCAGAAATGTGATTTTTTTTTTTTTTATTTGTGAATACGGCATTCAGCACTCCAAAATCAATGACTTTTAAGGCAAAAAAAATAAATAAATAAAAGAACAGGCCTTAAAAATTTTCCTTTAACTTAAAAAAATAAATAAAGAGTACACAAAGCAGACCTCCGCAGTCTGTGGATCTTTTCTCAATGACGTGCTTTTTGTTTTTTTGTTTTTTTTCTATTGTTATTTTCTGTCTTTGTTAAACTTATCTTCTTGTGTATTATTTGTTTTTCGCAATAAATATGATACAATGTACACAGAGTGCAGTGGTCGTTCCTGTTGCTTAAAGGGGACAGAGCATTATATATATTTATTTTTTTATTTGTTATTTTCAATTTATATATATATATATATATATATATATATATATATATATATATATATACACACATCATCCAGGGTCACCATCTACTTCCCGGACTGAGATGTCTGCTCAGAGGTGGCACCATCATTTAAAGTGTTTGTTAAGGCAATATTATAAGATTATGCCAGCCCCTCTATTAGAGGCTGGCATAGCACGCTGTGTATGTTGTATTTAAAAAAACGAGCGCTGTAAATACTGAATATCGGCTGTCTTCAGGCCGGTCACGTGACTTGCGGCCTGCTTTCCAGCTCCGAAGGATGTCTTCTGTGGGAGGGGCCATGGTCTCGTTCTGATGTCAGAGGGAGATCACGTGACCGCTCGTCTCCTCCGCAGAAGCCGTGTATCAGAGCTGGAAAGTGGGCGCGAGTCACGTGACCGGCCTGAAGACGGCTGATATTCAGTATTTACAGCGCTCGTTTTTGAATAAAACATACATAGTGTGCTATGCCAGCCTCTAATAGAGGGGCAGGCTGTGACAAATGTAAGATTTTATATTTACAATAATAACGGGGAGGAGGGGCCAGAGACAGACAGAGAGGGAGGTGACAGGGAGGAAGGAGGGGGTGAGGGAGGAGAGAGGAGAGCGGGCAGCCTATCACGGAGGGAGGCACTATGACCACGGTGATCAGGGCGGAGCAGCCCTGGTTATTGTGGTCTGTTTAGAGAGAGGATACAGGAAGTGCCAGGTTAAGGGTTTTTTTTTTTTACAGTTTAGAGGGGGGCAGATTACATAGAACAAGCGCTGTGATGTGTAATCTGCTTCAAGGGACCAGAATCTATATTACTTTTTTTGGGTTAACAAAGGCTTTAACTCCTGGTGCCTGTGCAATTATTGCAATTATTCCTCCCCCTTCTACATGTTACATTTACAGTCTGATCACTGAGGGAAGGGAGACTGAGGAAATGCTCCCTCCTCCTTCTACAAAGTTACAATGTACAGTCTAATCACTGAGGGAAGGGAGACTGAGGAAATGCTTCCTCCTCCTTCTACAAAGTTACAATGTACAGTCTAATCACTGGGGAAGGGGAGACTGAGGAAATGATTCCTTCTCCTTCTACAAAGTTACAATGTACAGTCTGCTCACTGGGGGGAGGGGAGACTGAGGAAATGCTCCCTCCTCCTTCTACAAAGTTACAATGTACAGTCTAATCACTGGGGGAGGGGAGACTGAGGAAATGCTCCCTCCTCCTTCTACAAAGTTACAATGTACAGTCTAATCCCTGGGGAAGGGGAGACTGAGGAAATGACTCCTCCTCCTTTTACAAGGTTACAATGTACAGTCTGATCACTGGGGGAAGGGAGACTGAGGAAATGCTCCCTCCTCCTTCTACAAAGTTACAATGTACAGTCTAATCCCTGGGGAAGGGGAGACTGAGGAAATGACTCCTCCTCCTTTTACAAGGTTACAATGTACAGTCTGATCACTGGGGGAAGGGAGACTGAGGAAATGCTCCCTCCTCCTTCTACAAAGTTACAATGTACAGTCTAATCCCTGGGGAAGGGGAGACTGAGGAAATGACTCCTTCTCCTTCTACAAAGTTACAATGTACAGTCTGCTCACTGGGGGGAGGGGAGACTGAGGAAATGCCTCCTCCTCCTTCTACAAAGTTACAATGTACAGTCTGATCACTGGGGGAGGGGAGACTGAGGAAATGCCTCCTCCTCCTTCTACAAAGTTACAATGTATAGTTACAAAGTGAGGCAGTGACTCAGAAGTATACAATGCAGGAAAGCCTGAGAAATGTTATAATCTGTACTCTTATTTCAGGTTTATGTCTCGCGGTGAATACGGTGAAGATGTGTTCATTTCCATCCTGTGAAAAATATATATATATTTTTAAAACTTACCATGCAAATGATTAGGGATCATTAATATTCAAAGGAAACAGCTTCACCGTATTTAATAAGCCATGTGAACATGCACTTTACTAAGTAAGACTTTGTTCCTTTAGTAAATCAATGGCAGTACAATGAAGTGCTGAGACGAGAGGCCGGCATGTGCACAAGGAGAGCTCTGCAATGGCGGACTCCATCTTTCTCCCAGGTCAGGTTTCCGGTTTAAAGGGGAACACAAGTCACCATAAAACTCACTAGAAACTTCTACTTTAGGACCTTTTGTGCAATTTCCATTCCACTATTATAACACAAACTTATTATCTTTGGCTGGTGTGTTGAAATTTGAAAATTGGCAGCTGCTTAAAACAGTAATGTAGCCGTGGCCTCTGGTGGGATGAATTACACTGTACATTGCCCAAAGTATGTGAGCCCCCCCCCTCCAAATGATGGAGTTCAGGTGTCTCCAGAGAAGGGTATGGTTAATCCTCCATCATACAAAGACATGGTAAACAATTGTGCTCTTTCAACCTTGTGGTAACAGTATGGTGAAGACCCTTTTCTGATCTAGCATGACTGTCCCCCTGTGTACAAAGCCAGCCCCATAAAGATGGAGATGACCAATTTGGTGTGGACTGGAGGAACTCGAGTGACCTGTACAGAGCCCTGACTTCAACCCTACTGAACGCCTTTGGGCTGAATTGGAGTGCAGATGGTGAACCAGGTCTTCTCATCCAACATCAGTCCTGTCCTTGGAGGTTTATGATGAAAGAAGTCTACCATGAATGGCAATAGGATCATCCCACTCCAAACGGATACACTATATGGCCCAGAGGATGTTGACCCCCCTCAAAATGATGGTGTTCAGGTTTCTACAGTGAAGGGTACGGTTAATACTCCATCATACAAAGACATTGTAGACAATCGTTCTCTTCCAGCTTCGTAGTAACAATTTGGGGAAGACCCTTTTCTGTACCAGCATGACTGTGCCGGGGCCAGGCCAAAGGGGAGGCAGAAGAGGCGGCCACCTTGGGCACTTCAGTAGGAGGGGGTGCAAAAAGGACAGCCCCTGCAACCTATGCTTCTGAAATAGTTCACAACTCATGGAAGGGGGTACAAGAACCTTGGATGCAAGAACCTTGGACGTGCACACTGACTGTGCCCCTGTGTACAAAGCCAGCTCCATAAAGACATGGTTTGACTAGTTTGGTTTGGAGGAACTCACGTGTCTGGCACAGAGCCCAGACCTCAACCCTACTGACCAGCTTTGAGATGAATTGGAACACCAATGGTGAGCCAAGTTTGTCTCATCCAACATCAGTCCTGTCTTTGGAGGATCATGATTAAAGATACACTATATGGCCCAAAGGATGTAAAAAACCCTCCAAATGATGGAGTTTAGGTGTCTCCCCTAAAGGGCTCTGGTAATACTGCATCATACAAAGACATTGTAGACAATTGTACCCTTCCATGCTTGTGGTAACAGTTTGGTAAGACCCTTTTCTGTTCCAGCATGACTGTCCCCTGTATACAAAGCTAGCTCCATAAAAACATGGTGTGACCAGTTTGATGTGGAGGAACTCAAGTGTCCTGCACCAAGTCTTGATCTCATCCCTACTGAACACCTTTGAGATGAAATGGAATGCCAATTGTGAGCCAGGTCTTCTCATCTAACATCAGTGCTGTCCTTGAGTTACAATTAATGGTAACTCTGCTTGTAAGTCACACATCTAGGAGTCCCAGAAGGGGTCACTCCACTCCTTATATGGCCCAATGTATGTATACACCACTTGAGATTATTGAGTTCAGGTGTTTCCAGCGACAGGTCCTGGTAATGCTCCATCATACAAAGACATTGTAGACAATTGTGCTCTTCCAAGCTTGTGGTAACAGTTTGGTGAAGACCCTTTTCTGTTCCACCATGACACTGCCCCTGTGTACAAAGCCAGCTCCATAAAGACATGGTGTGACCAGTTTGGTGTGGAGGAACCCAAGTGTCCTGCACAGAGCCCTGACTTCAACCCTACTGAACACTTTTTGGGTGAATTGAAGACCCGATGGCAAGCAAGGTCTTCTCATCCAATTTCCAACATCAGTACCTAACCTAACAAATGCTCTATTGACAAGTGGGCCAACTTCAATTCATTCCAAAGCTGCCCAGTAGGGTTGAGGTCAGGGCTCTGTACTAGGTCTCCATAAAGTTAGTTAGACCAGTTTGGTGTGGAAGAACTCGAGCGCATATAGCCCTGACTTCAACCCTACTGAACACTGATGAATTGAGATGCTGGTGGTCAGCCAGGTCTTCTCATCCTTCCGGTTCCCTGAGATCAGAAGGTTATTTCAAGGGTTCCTCTGTGTTGAAAAGGGTGAGAAAGGCTGGTCTAACCCATATTAGAAATTCAACAGCTGGAATTTGATTGGTTACTGTGATTAACACCGATGGGTCACTACTAGACGTCTGGGATCCCTTGCTCTTTAGGGAGGAGTCAGCTATCCCTAGACCAGTGGTTGTCAACTTTCAAGGTAAAGGAGACCTAAAATGCAGCCCACTATGCCCCAAAGGGCCACGTATATTATTTATTACGGGACATGCTACAGAAAACTGTCAAAGATGGAAGACTTGCTGGAGGAAATGGTCAGAGATGGTTCTACAGGAGTGGTTGGAGACTGAAGCCATGCTATAGGAGACAATCAGAATGAGACTAGGGACATGTTGAATGAAACCCCCAGACTTTACTACTGTTAAGAGCCTCTTTACAAATCGATGCTTCCTCTACTGACTGCTGGGGCCCAAGGGCCGCACTTCAAATATCAAAGGGCTGCATGTGGCCCTTGGGCCGCGAGTTGGGCACCGGGACATAGACGCTCATAACACGTCACTACTTGGTGACAGATATACAGAAGATCTGTAAAAGTAAAATAATTTACGTGAACAGAACACGAAGGCTACAAGGAAACATATTGTTACAAATAAATCTCGGAGTAATCAACATGTATCATTGGAAAAACAGTGAAAGAACCCCCCCCCCCCCCCCAAAAAAAGCGAGAGTAGCAATTTGTTCTGCCAAAATCCAACGTGCCAACATGACCTAATTCCACAGCTCGATAACGTTCCGCTCCCGTCCTTTGTCCCTTCAATCCCAATAAACTGCGATAAATGACATAATTGGAGCCTAACACGTCTTTAACAACATTTGGATCCCAGATTGGGCCAACTGGAGCGGAAAATGAATTATATTGGCAGTTCTCTCTTCCAAACGCTGGTAGCGCCCACCTTCCTTTGGTCAAGAAAGATCATGTGACTAGGTAAGGCTTTCTCTCAGAGCTGGAGGGGGTCCCGATCCGCTCTGTATTGTGGTGGGATCATGGAACGTTTCCATGTTTTAATAGAAGTTGTTGCATGAGCCCCTCCATAGAACATTCCAGTACGGGGGGGAGACGCACTACTGAATTCACACAATCCTATGGAAAGGGAATGTATTTGAAGCCAAAATGTCTTTAATTTGTTTTGGATTCAGTAGGGGAGGGTTAGAACCCCCATCAGCTTTTTTTGTTGTCTGTGCCCCCCCGATTGGGAGCCTGTTCACCAAGACAGAAAGTGATGGGAACAGGGTCGTCTTTAATGTTGACTGAACCCTGGGCAAACATTTTCTTGTCTGCCTGCCCCCCCCCATGCATTTTGCTCTCACATTTCTCAGGACCTCCTCCCTCATATTACCCCCATCATTACACAAAACCCCCTCCCCCATACTACCCCCATCATTACACAGGACTCCCTCTCCCATACTACCCCCACCATTACACAGGACCCCCTCCCTCATATTACCCCCATCATTACACAGAACCCCCCTCCCCCATACTACCCCCACCATTACACAGGACCCCCTCCCTCATATTACCCCCATCATTACACAGAACCCCCCTCCCCCATACTACCCCCATCATTACACAGAACCCCCTCCCCCATATTACCCTCATCATTACACAGGACCCCCTCCCCCATACTACCCCCATCATTACACAGAACCCCCTCCCCCATACTACCCCCATAATTACACAGGACCCCCCCCTCCATCATTACACAGAACCCCTCCTCCTTACTATCCCATAATTACACAGGACCCCTCCCCCATACTACCCCCATCATTACACAGGACCCCCCTCCCCCATACTACTCCCATCATTACACAGGACCTCCCCCCCCTTCCATCATTACACAGAACCCCTCCTCCTTACTATCCCATAATTACACAGGACCCCTCCCCCATACTACCCCCATCATTACACAGGACCCCCTCTCCCATTCTACCCCCATCATTACACAGGACCCCCTCCCCCATACTACCCCTATCATTAAACAGGACCCCCTCCCCCATACTACCCCCATCATTACACAAGACCCCCTCCCCCATACTACCCCCATCATTACACAGGACCCCCTCCCCCATACTACCCCCATCATTACACAAGACCCCCTCCCCCATACTACCCCCATCATTACACAGAACCCCCCTCCCCCATACTACCCCCATCATTACACAGAACCCCCCTCTCTCATACTACCCCCATCATTGCACAGGACCCCCTCCCCCATACTACCCCCATCATTACACAGAACCCCCCTCCCCCATACTACCCCCATCATTACACAGGACCCCCTCCCTCATATTACCCCCATCATTACACAGAACCCCCTCCCCCATACTACCCCCATCATTACACAGGACCCCCTCCCCCATACTACCCCCATCATTACACAGAACCCCCTCCCCCATACTACCCTCATCATTACACAGAACCCCCTCCCCCATACTACCCTCATCATTACACAGGACCCCCTCCCCCATACTACCCCTATCATTAAACAGGACCCCCTCTCCCATTCTACCCCCATTACTACATAGGACCCCCTCCCTCATATTACACCCATCATTACACAGGACCTCCTCCCCCATACTACCCCCATCATTACACAGAACCCCCCCTCCCCCATACTACCCCCATCATTAAACAGGACCCCCTCTCCCATTCTACCCCCATCATTACACAGGACCCTCCCTCTTCCATCATTACACAGGACCCCTCCTCTATACTACCCTATAATTACACAGGACCTTTTCCCCTATGCTACCCCATCATAACATAGGACCCCCTCCCCCATACTACCCCCATCATTATACAGAAACCCCTCCCTTATTCTTCCCCCTTGTTACACCCCCTCCCCCATACTACCCCAATCATTACACAGGCACTCTCCCCAGACAAGGTTTACATTACCGAGCTGGCCATACACCACGCAGGCTGCAGACATAACACCCAACCAATCACCAGTGCCCCCAACATTCAATCCCGCCCTCATTTCCTGAGTGATATCTAAATCCACGTATCAACTTTTTGCGGGCTCAGCAATGACTGGACCCCACAACAATGACTGGGCCCCACAACAATGACTGGGCCCCACAACAATGACTGGACCCCACAACAATGACTGGGCCCCACAACAATGACTGGGCCCCACAACAATGACTGGGCCCCACAACAATGACTGGGCCCCACAACAATGACTGGACCCCACAACAATGACTGGACCCCACAACAATGACTGGACCCCACAACAATGACTGGACCCCACAACAATGACTGGACCTCACAACAATGACTGGGCCCCACAACAATGACTGGATCCCACAACAATGACTGGACCCCACAACAATGACTGGACCCCACAACAATGACTGGACCCCACAACAATGACTGGATCCCACAACAATGACTGGACCCCACAACAATGACTGGACCCCACAACAATGACTGGGCCCCACAACAATGACTGGATCCCACAACAATGACTGGACCCCACAACAATGACTGGACCCCACAACAATGACTGGACCCCACAACAATGACTTGGCCCCACAACAATGACTGGGCCCCACAACAATGACTTGG
Source organism: Aquarana catesbeiana (assembly GCF_042186555.1). NCBI lineage: Eukaryota > Metazoa > Chordata > Amphibia > Anura > Ranidae > Aquarana > Aquarana catesbeiana. The sequence continues at coordinate 232,324,210 of NC_133335.1, read as the reverse complement.
CCCCACAACAATGACTTGGCCCCACAACAATGACTGGGCCCCACAACAATGACTTGGCCCCACAACAATGACTGGGCCCAGGGCAGCTGCCCCTTTTGCCCTGCATTAAAAACGGCCCTGGATGGGAACATTCTCAGTTTTGAGTTGTAGCCAGAACAGGAGACAAGGAGAAACCCTCCAATGGGGACATGGTGAGGTAGTCCATCACACTAGATAGTGGTTGGTAAATCTGAATGAGTTTGTCTCCTCAGATTGTAAGTGGTGCAGCAAGAATTAAAGCTGAAGCTTAATCTGCTAATATTTTGGTTCCTTGGTAATGAAGGAGCAGCAATGCACTAATAAGTCATCCCTCTGCTCACTCTGCTCTCCTTCTATCAGCATGTTCCTTATCAGTGTATGTGTAGGAAGCAGAGCTCTGATTGGCTCCTAGCACCGTCCCTCCCACTTCCAATCTGAATGCAAAAACCAAAAGTATTGGGACACCTGACTTTACACACACATGAACTTTAATGACATCCCAGTCTTTTAGGAGTGTGTCTATGGGAATGTTTGACCATTCTTCCAGAAGCGCATTTGTGAGGTCAGGCACTGATGTTGGACGAGAAGACCTGGCTCGCAGTCTCCGCTCTAATTCTTCCCAAAGGTGTTCTATCCGGTTGAGGTCAGGACTCTGTGCAGGCCAGTCAAGTTCCTCCACCCCAAACTCGCTCATCCATATCTTTATGGACCTTGCTTTGTGCACTGGTGCGCAGTCATGTTGGAACAGGAAGGGGTCGTCCCAAAAACAAAGTTGGGAGCATGAAATTGTTCAAAATGTCTTGGTATGCTGACGCCTTAAGAGTTCCCTTCACTGGAACTAAGGGGCCAAGCCCAACCCCTGAAAAACATCCCCCCCCACCATAATCCCCCCCTCCTCCAAATGATTTGGAGGGGTGGCCCAATACTTTTGGCAATATAGTGTAGAAGAGCGAGTCTGGGGTGGAGGACTCTGTGCAGGCCAGTCAAGTTCCTCCACCCAAAAATCACTCATCCGTGTCTTTATGGACCTTGCTTTGTGCACTGGTCCAAATCATTTGGTGGAGGGGGGATTATGGTGTGGGGGTGTTTTTCAGGGGTTGGGCTTGGCCCCTTAGTTCCAGTGAAGGGAACTCTTAAGGCATACCTCCCAACATTTTCAGATGGGAATGAGGGACACCTACTAGCAAATGTATGTAGGCATAAGACACGCCCCCCTGCCACACCCCCTTAAGGGAGAATTAACCAAAAAAAAAGGTTAATTAAATCCACAAGGGCTTTTTTTTACCACTACTATTCCTTTATACTGGCTTTTAAAATTTACAAATACATCAATTTAGAAATTGGATGAAATGTTTAGCGCTGGGAAACACTTTTTGAAAGATAAGAAGTGCATTTTATATACAACTATATAGATTAGACTAAAATGAGGGACAAATGAGAGGAGAGAGGGACAGAGGGACATTGCTCCAAATCAGGGACAGTTGGGAGCTATGCTTAAGGTGTCAGCATACCAAGACATTTTGGACAATTTCATGCTCCCAACTTTGTGGGAACAGTTTGGGGATGGCCCCTTCCTGTTCCAACATGACTGCCCACCAGTGTACAAAGCAAGGTCCATAAAGACATGGATGAGCGAGTTTGGGGTGGAGGAACTTGACTGGCCTGCACAGAGTCCTGACCTAAAACAGATAGAAAACATTTGGGATGAATTAGAACGAAGACTGTGAGCCAATCTTTCTCTTCCAATATCAGTGCCTGACCTCACAAATGTGCTTCTGGAGGAATGGTCAGACATTCCCATAGACACACTCCTAAACCTTGTGGACGGCCTTCCCAGAAGAGTTGAAGCTGTTATAGCTGCAAAGGGCGGAGCCAACTCAATATTGAACCCTACGGACTAAGACTGGAATGCCATTAAAGTTCATCTGTGTGTAAAGGCAGGCGTCCCAATACTTTTGGTAATATAGTGTATATACAGTATCCCACAAAAGTGAGTACACCCCCTCACATTTTTGTAAATATTTTATTCTTTTCATGTGACAACACTGAAGAAATGACACTTAGCTACAATGTAAAGTAGTGAGTGTACAGCTTGTATAACAGTGTAAATTTGCTGTCCCCTCAAAATAACTCAACACAAAAGTGAGTACACCCCTAAGTGAAAATGTCCAAATTGGGCCCAAAGTGTCAATATTTTGTGTGGCCACCATTATTTTCCAGCACTGCCTTAACCCTCTTGGTCATGGAGGTCACCAGAGCTTCACAGGTTGTCACTGGAGTCCTCTTCCCCTCCTCCATGATGACATCACAGAGCTGGTGGATGTTAGAGACCTTGCGCTCCTCCACCTTCTGTTTGAGGATGTCCCACAGATGATCAATAGGGTTTAGGTCTGGAGACATGCTTGGCCAGTCCATCACCTTTACCCTCAGCTTCTTTAGCAAGGCAGTGGTCATCTTGGAGGTGTGTTTGGGGTCGTTATCATGTTGGAATACCGCCCTGCGGTCCAGTCTCTAAAGGGAGGGGATCATGCTCTGCTTCAGTAGGTCACAGTACATGTTGGCATTCATGGTTCCCTCAATGATCTGTAGCTCCCCAGTGCCGGCAGCACTCATGCAGCCCCAGACCATGACACTCCCACCACCATGCTTGACTGTAGGCAAGACACACTTGTCTTTGTCCTCCTCACCTGGTTGCCCCCACACACGCTTGTCACCATCTGAACCAAATAAGTTTATCTTGGTCTCATCAGACCACAGGACATGGTTCCAGTAATCCATGTCCTTAGTCTGCTTGTCTTCAGCAAACTATTTGCGGGCTTTCTTGTGCATCATCTTTAGAAGAGGCTTCCTTCTGGGACGACAGCCATGCAGACCAATTTGATGCAGTGTGCGGCGTATGGTCTGAGCACTGACAGGCTGACCCCCCACCCCTTCAACCTCTGCAGCAATGCTGGCAGCACTCATACGTCTATTTCCCAAAGACAACCTCTGGATATGACGCTGAGCACGTGACCTCAACTTCTTTGGTCACCCATGGAGAGGCCTGTTCTGAGTGGAACCTGTCCTGTTAAACCGCTGTATGGTCTTGGCCACCGTGCTGCAGATCAGTTTCAGGGTCTTGGCGATCTTCTTATAGCCTAGGCCATCTTTATGTAGAGCAACAATTCTTTTTTTTTCAGATCCTCAGCGAGTTCTTTGCCATGAGGTGCCATGTTGAACTTCTAGTGACCAGTATGAGAGAGTGAGAGCGATGACACCAAATTTAACACACCTGCTCCCCATTCACACCTGAGACCTTGTAACACTAACGCGTCACATGACACCGGGGAGGGAAAATTGCTAATTGGGCCCAATTTGGACATTTTCACTGAGGGGTGTACTGACTTTTGTTACCAGCGGTTTAGACATTAATGGCTGTGTGTTGAGTTATTTTGAGGGGACAGCAAATTTACACTGTTATACAAGCTGTACACTCACTACTTTACATTGTAGCAAAGTGTCATTTCTTCGGTGTTGTCACATGAAAAGATAGAAAAGATTTACAGAAATGTGAGGGGTGTACTCACTTTTGTGAGATACTGTACTTAGTATTTTTTTTATCACGATGCTTTAACAAAAACCCTCCGGCATTGTGTTCTTTCTGCCTTTTGTCCGTTGCCTCGGGGAGAGATCGCTCCGTCCTGTCTGAGTGCGATCGAATCTCCAATCTCTGTGATGTCAGGTAGGCAGCCTGTACCTGGTGAGGTCCCCTCGGAATGCGAGAGGTGTTGCTCGAAACCCAATGAAGCGCGCTCAAGAGTGACAGTTTCCTCTCCCCACCCAGAGACAGACCTCGGTGTCACCTGGTTCACCTGCTACCGCTGAGATGAGAGGCTTGTGCACTTTAGCTGACTGCACTGGTAAGGGGAAAGGCATGTGGCGGGGTCAGCGCTCGTGGCAGAGCTGAGTGCCAGAACAAGTTGGGAGAGGCATAAACAAGCCGTTCTTTTTAAAGCTGATATAAAAGAGGCAGATGAATGCAACTCTGTAATCATTCACACATCATTAAATGCCATTTTGTACATAAGCGATTGAACGTGCCCTGATATTATCCTCTGTACAGCAGGGCTGGAGTGCGAGAGGGAGAAGCAGCACACTGAGCCAATCAGACCATGTGCTGATAGAAAGATGAGCTCATCTCTGTACTGCTTCTACTTTCGCTGCAGAATCAGAGGCTGGGGGGCCGGTTTAGGACAACCTGGGCTCAGAGGAATCGGGTAAAATGATGCTGGCCAGCAGACTGAGGACATCTAATGGCAGAGAAGAAGTACAGCCAAAGCTGTTTGTTTTCGTTTTTCATTTTCAGTGTTACAATGATGAAAAAATAGCATCGGGGTCTGTTCATTTCACAATCCCATGAGTGGACGGGGCATGTTATTACTCTGGTGATAGGTAGCTGTTCTTTTCTTTTATCTTTTAGGCTTGGTTCACGCCTACAGAAGCGACTGAACGTGCACATGCGTTTCCGCAGGTTGTCAGTGCGCTTCTGTGTGTCACGTGTAGGGCAGACCAATCATTTAAATAAGCCTCCCCCTGCACATTGCAAAATGTGGAAAAGAGGTCAGTGATGTTTTTCCAAAAATTAAACTGATGTGAGGGGGTCTTCTGATGTGATGGGGGACCTCTGATGTGATGGGGAAACTTTGGTGTGATGGGAGACTCTGATGTGATGGAGGACCTCTGTTATGATGGGGGACCTCTGATGTGATGAGGGGGACCTCTGATGTGATGGAAGGACCTATGTTATGATGGGGGACCTCTAATGTGATGGGGGACCTCTGTTATGATGGGAGACCTCTGATGTGATGGGGGACCTCTGTTATGATGGGGGACCTCTGATGCGATGGGAGGATCTCTGATGTGATGGGAGGACCTATGTTATGATGGGGGATCTCTGATGTGATGGGAGGACCTCTGATGTGATGGGAGGACCTCTGATGTGATATAAGGACCTATGTTATGATGGGGGACATCTGATGTCATGGGAGGACCTCTGATGTAATGGAAGGACGGGACCTATGTTATGATGGGGGACCTCTGATGTAATGGAAGGACCTCTGTTATGATGGGGGACCTCTGATGTGATGGGAAAACTTTGGTGTGATGGAAGACTCTGATGTGATGGTGGACCTTTGTTATGATGGGGGACCTCTGATGTGATGGGGGACCTCTGATGTGATGGCGACCTCTGATGTGATGGAAGGACCTATGTTAAAATGTGGGACCTCTGATGTGATGGGGAACCTCTGATGTGATGGGAGGACCTCTGATGTGATGGGGGACCTCTGGTATGATGGGGGATCTCTGATGTGATGGGAGGACCTCTGATGTGATATAAGGACCTCTGTTATGATGGAAGACTCTGATGTGATGGTGGACCTCTGTTATGATGGGGGACCTCTGATGTGATGGGGGACCTCTGTTATGATGGGGGACCTCTGATGTGATGGGGAACCTCTGATGTGATGGGAGGACCTCTGATGTGATGGGGGACCTCTGGTATGATGGGGGATCTCTGATGTGATGGGAGGACCTCTGATGTGATATAAGGACCTCTGTTATGATGGAAGACTCTGATGTGATGGTGGACCTCTGTTATGATGGGGGACCTCTGATGTGATGGGGGACCTCTGTTATGATGGGGGACCTCTGATGTGATGGGGGACCTCTGTTATGATGGGGGACCTCCGATGTGATGGAAGGACCTATGTTAAAATGTGGGACCTCTGATGTGATGGGGAACCTCTGATGTGATATAAGGACCTATGTTATGAGGGGGAACCTCTGATGTGATGGGAGGACCTCTGATGTGATGGGGGACCTCTGTTATGATGGGGGATCTCTGATGTGATGGGAGGACCTCTGTTATGATGAGGGACTTCTGATGTGATGGGAGGACCTCTGATGTGATATAAGGACCTATGTTATGATGGGGGACATCTGATGTCATGGGAGGACCTCTGATGTGATGGAAGGACAGGACCTATGTTATGATGGGGAACCTCTGATGTGATGGAAGGACCTCTCTTATGATGGGGGACCTCTGATGTGATGGAAGGACCTATGTTAAAATGTGGGACCTCTCATGTGATGGGGGACCTCTGATGTGATATAAGGACCTATGTTATGAGGGGGAACCTCTGATGTGATGGGAGGACCTCTGATGTGATGGGAGGACCTCTAATGTGATGGAAGGACCTATGTTATGATAGGGGACCTCTGATGTGATGGGAGGACCTCTGATGTGATGGAAGGACCTATGTTATAATAGGGAGACCTCTGATGTGAAGAGGGAACCTCTGATATGAAGTTCATTTAACACCTTTGTGCCGGCCATACGCAAATATGCGACCTCTCAGCACCTTAGAGCCGAGTGGCCGCATATTTGCGTGAATTGCTGCCCATACACCTGTGCCGAGAGCGCGGGTGGTGCGTGCTCCCGGCACAGCTACCGTTGTCTAGCTGAAAGCTTTTCGGGTCACGTGAACGCCATGACAGCCAATCAAATGGTCACGTGGCCTTAAGCCCCGCCCTGCCTCCCGCCGTCATAAACCTCTTAAAGGGCCGGGAGGCGCAGGCACCAAGAGGTTAATGAAGGTAGTTGTGTGCATCATCCCAGGCTCAGGTTTCCCACTGATAAGTAACATTTACATTTGGGGTGTCTCAGGGTTTTGCATACTTTTAAAGGGTGCCGCCACTGAATAAAGGCTGCAAAGCTCTAAGATAAGTTTTATTTGGCCCCATAATAAACACCTTTTAATGAAGTCTTATCAGCGATCTCCCATGATGCCGCTGCGCTCTCTCTCTCTTTCTCTGCTATAGACGGTCTGGAGAGAGCCGTTGGGCCCCGGATATATTCTATGGGATCCTCCAGCCAGATGGTCTCCTTCCAGCACTCGATCGATGACAGTTTTGGTTGGATATTTGTATGTCCTCCTCTATCCAAAAACGGGAAAAAAAAAAAAAAATTGGCTCGGGTTCTTTGTGCGTCTCGCTCTGAACGACAAAGGATTTTCGCCGTTACTATCGGGACGCACACCCAACGCTCAATGAAGCTTCATCTTGTATTTCATGGTGCGCTCTGAGCGGGACTGACCATTGTCTACTCATTATACGTAAACCAAAAAAAAAAAAACGTTTTTTTTTTTTAAAAAAAAACCATGGATTTGCATTCTGTGGCAAAGCATTGCGAAATTTGTTTCATTTGCGGTCTATACATAATTAATGGCGTTTTTATCGGCGCGGTCTCGGGCCTGCCAAGGTTTCCACCTTTTTCAGAAGGTGTTGGGAAAGATGTAAGAAGTTGCTGAGCGTGGCCGGGGGGGGGCAATTAACGAGGGGCGGGTTTGGCTGTCTTGTTTTGGTGTCCCCTTCCCCAACGTGAACTGTTTTCCAGTCGCTCTATTAGCATCGCTCTGCATACATGCCAATCCTCGCTCATTATCATGCAAATCTCCCGAATGGCAGCGTTGCCTCCTGGACAACCCAACGATGGCGTGCCGAGGGTTCTCACGCTGGAGGAGCCAATGCCGTCCCTCGGCTCGCCGAGCGCGCACCGTTCCTGCTTGACCTCATTGTGGAGTGCTGGTAGGCGGGGACGGCTCTCCAGCCGTCAGCTTTTATGGCCCGGCATACATCACCGCAAAAAAAAAGCAGCCAGAGTGACCCGGAGGGGACCATTCATCATAATAAAATACAGTAAATGAAAAATGATGGTGTCACCCTCACTGTGCAATCACACTTCGTGGGGGGGGGGTGTTAAAGCGGTATTACCACCCCAAAACCAGAAATGTCATATATTGCAGCTTACCGATCATTAGATGTGGCGGCTGCATTCGTTTTCTTTTTTTTTTAGGTCCCCCCCCCCTCAGTTTTCACCTGGTGATCTAGTCAGTTCCCAACTGTCCCTGAATTCGAGGGACTGTCCCTGATTTGGAGCAATGTCCCTCTGTCCCTCTTTCCCCCTCATTTGTCCCTCATTTTGGTCTGATCTGTATAGTTGTATATAAAAATATGTATATATACACATATGTATGTATATATGTATATAAAATGCACTTTTTATCTTTTAAAAAGTGTTTCCCAGTGCTAAACCTTTCATCCAAATACTAATATACTGGCTTTTAAAAGGAATAGTAGTGGTAAAAAAAAAAGTACTTGTGGATTTGATTAACCTTTTTTTTTGGTTAATTCTCCTTTAAGGGGGTGTGGCAGGGGGCGTGTCCTATGCCTGCATACATTTGTTAGTAGGTGTCCCTCATTCCCATCTCATAATGTTGGGAGGTATGTCAGTATCACCCCCCCCCACACACACACTCTGGATGAAGGAGCACAGGTGGCACCTTTGGACTGCAGCATTGTCAATCTTGGGGGAGGGGAGTGTTAGGTAGACTAGCAGATTTAGATACACTAACACGTTGAACCTAAACTGCAACGCACACTTTATAATCAGTTACAGCCCAACCCCCCCCCCCCCCCCTGTTTTTACCTGGTGATCTGGTCAGTAACATACATCTGCATAGCTCCCAACTGTCCCGGATTTGGAGGGACTGTCCCTGATTTGGAGCAATGTCCCTCTGTCCCTCATTCCTCCCTCATTTGTCCCTCATTTTGGTCTGATCTATATAGTTGTATACAGGGGCGTTGCTAGGTCTACAAAAGATCTGGGGCTAGAGCCCATAGCAGCGTAGTAAAGAAAGTCATACACTTGGGTGGGCATACACATGTATATAATATACGTGTGTGTGTGTGTATATATCCCCAGAATGCTCCCCCCTTACATCAGGGTCCCCAGACAGCCCCCCTTACATTAGGGTCCCCAGAGAGCCTCCCCCTTACACCAGGGTCCCCAGAGAGCCCCCCTTACATTAGGGTCCCCAGAGAGCCCCCCTTACATCAGGGTCCCCAGAGAGCCTCCGCCTTAAATCAGGGTCCCCAGAGAGCCTTCCCCCAGCATCAGGGTCCCCAGAGAGCCCCCCACTTACATCAGGGTTCTCAGAGAGCCCCCCTTACATTAGGGTCCCCAGAGAGCCCCCCTTACATTAGGGTCCCCAGAGAGCCCCCCTTACATTAGGGTCCCCAGAGAGCCCCCCTTACATTAGGGTCCCCAGAGAGCCTCCTCCTTACATCAGGGTCCCCAGAGAGCCTCCCCCTTAAATCAGGGTCCCCAGAGAGCCTCCCCCTTAAATCAGGGTCCCCAGAGAGCCTCCGCCTTAAATCAAGGTCCCCAGAGAGCCTTCCCCCAGCATCAGGGTCCCCAGAGAGCCCCCCACTTACATCAGGGTTCTCAGAGAGCCCCCCTTACATTAGGGTCCCCAGAGAGCCCCCCTTACATTAGGGTCCCCAGAGAGCCTCCTCCTTACATCAGGGTCCCCAGAGAGCCTCCCCCTTAAATCAGGGTCCCCAGAGAGCCTCCCCTCCCCTTGGGGACCCCTGCAGAGATTCGGGGCTATAGCCCCAAAAGCCACCCCCTAGCGACGCCACTGGTTGTATATAAAATGCACTTTTTATCTATCCAAAAGTGTTTCCCAGCGCTAAACCTTTCATCTGATTTCTAAATTGCTGCATTTGTAAATTCAAAAAGCCAATATAAAGGAATAGTAGTGGTAAAAAAAAAGCATTTGTGGGTTTAACCAATCTTGTTCTTTTTTTACAATTCTCCTTTAAGGGGGCGTGGCAATGGGGTGTGTCCTATGTCTGCATACTTTTGCTGATAGGTGTCCCTCATTCCCATCTCAAAAAGTTGGGAGGTGTGAAACAGTCCCCCCCCCCCTCTGTTTTCACCTGGTGATCTGGTCAGTATCATACTTCCGGTATTAGGGCGCCTCCCCACTCTGGATGAAGGAGAACAGGAGCCACAGCAGACAGCAGCAATGTCAGTCTGGGGAGGGGGAGGGGGAGGGGTGTTAGATAGACTAGCAGATTTAGATACACTAACAAATTGAGACCAAACTTCAGGTCACACTTTATAATCAGTTACAGTAACAGTTTTGCTCCTTTTGGGATAAAGGTTTAACTTAAAGCGGAACCTTCAGTCATTTTTTCATCTTTCCATCTATTAAATCTTCTGCTCTTGTTGTTGTTTTACACACCACCCAACTTTCTGAGATGGGAATGAGGGGCACCCATCAGCAAAAGTATGCAGGCGTAGGACACGCCCCTGGCCACGCCCCCTTAAAGGAGAATTGTACAAGAAAACAAGATTGCTTAAACCCACAAAATGCTTTTTTTACCAGTACTATTCCTTTATATTGTCTTTTGGAATCTACAAATGCAGCAATTTAGAAATCAGATGAAAGGTTTAGCGCTGGAAAGCACTTTTTGATGGGGAGGAGGAATGAGGGACAGAGGGACATTGCTCCAAATCAGGGACAGTTGGGAGCTATGGGTTTAACTTTGGATAGTAAAACATTTTTTTTTCTGCCAGTAAATCCCTTATAAGCCCACTTCCTGTTTCTTGTCTGGTCCTTATCCTGGGCTTATGACATCATACACAGCTCTCTTCCTCTCACTCTGGTGAGAGTTTGCCAGGAAGGGAGGGGGGATGAGTCATAGGAGGGCTAATGAGAGCTGCAGAGCTGGAGGGGTGTGTCTGTGTAAATCCAGGAAGTGAACAGGCAGCAGCTTTAGCTGCCCACAGTTAAAATGGCTGCAGCCAGACTCAGTGGAGGGAAATTTCTGAAGTATATTTGGCAAGTACAGAATCCCAGTGTATATAAAATAATATGCAAAGTGGTTGGAGGGAAGCTTCAGAATGGCAAAGATGTTTTTTATTGTGAGCGGACCGCAGTTCCTCTTTAAATAGATAAATAAAAGCTGATCCTTGTACGCACCCCTGTCGGCGGTAAATGTTTTTTTTTTTTTGTCTCATCCCTGTAAACTGATACATTCTGCTGGAGAGCTTGTTGCTTTTGAAAAATAACAGACTTCCTGGCAGGATCACCAGATGAAAATAGAAGAAGGAAAGCCCAAGGCTCCATCCACACCTGAGCGATCCGGATCGTGGGGGTGGGGGGGGGGGACGGAATCGCTGCGATTTCTCACACGATTCCAGAATCGTGGCAAAACGCGGGAACGCACTTTGCGATGCCATTATTTCCTAATTGCACTCCGAAAGCGGGGGGACGGTTTTGCCACAACTGTTACAATTGTGGCAAAAATTGCAACCGCAAAAACGCTCCTGGCTCTGTGCCAAGATTTGGTACATGAGCGTCTATGGAGCGGAGGGAGGCCCGTTCAAATGAATGGTGCCGTTCTAAAAACACTTCAACTAAAAAACAAAAGAAAGTTAAAGAAAAAACAAGCTGCAGATCGCTCGGGTGCGAATAGAGTCTTAGAAGAAAAACGAATGCAGCCATCGCATCTAAGAATTGGTAAGCTGTAATCTAATAAATGTCTTCTTTTGGGTTTATTACTGCTTTAAAGTATAACAAAACACATAACTTTTTATTTTTTTAAGTTTCTGATAGAGTGGAGAAGGATTAGAACTCCCATTGGTTTTGTTCTTGCTGCGCTGTGCCCGCATTACGGAGATCACCCCTATTTGTTTTGTTTACTGTTATCACAGTGAAAGTGAAAGAAAATCCCAAATTTTGGGTAGTCATCATAATAATGCAGCAGGCAATCTGACACTAACTGACGCTTGGGTGGGAACTGGCTACCTGACACTGACATCTCCAGTGACACTAATACAGTGATCAGTGCTAATACTATACACTGTCACTGTACTAATGACACCAGCTGGGAAGGGGTTAGAGGTAATCAAAGGGTTAAATATGTGGCTAACAATGTGTAATGTGTGCTGATTTTTACTAAAGATCTCCATGTTTCTTCTCCCTGCTTTGCATGGATAAGAAACAGAGAGATTGATCCCTCTGTACAGAGCTCTGTGTTTATTGTCAGCACAGGACTCTGGGCTGTGATTGGACATAACTGATCAGCAGGTCCTGGCCGTGAATCATTGGTTGGGACCTGCTGACAGACTCTTGCAGTGTACAATCCCTGATCTCCCCTTGTACAATCTCAGTACAGGGGGAGATCAGGAGAGCATGGTACAGGGGGGATGGATCAGGAGGGCAAAGTACAGTGGAAGTCAGGAGGGTACATTATGGGGGGGGGGGGGTCAGGAGGGCACAGTACAGGGGGGGGGGATCAAGAGGGTACAGTACAGAGGGAGATTAGGAGGGCACAGTACAGGGCGAGATCGGGAGGGCACAGTACAGGGGGGGATCAGGAGGGCACAGTACAGGGGCAGGGATCAGGAGGGCACAGTACAGGGGGAGATCGGGAGGGCACAGTACAGGGGGGATCAGGAGGGCACAGTACAGAGGCAGGGATCAGGAGGGCACAGTATAGGGGGAGATCAGGAGGGCACAGTACAGGGGGGGATCAGGAGTGCACAGTACAGGGGCAGGGATCAGGAGGGCACAGTACAGGGGGAGACCAGGAGGGCACAGTACAGGGGGAGATGAGGAGGGCACAGTACAGGGGGGGGATCAGAAGGGTACAGTACAGGGGCAGGGATCAGGAGGGCACAGTACAGGGGGGGATCAGGAGGGCACAGTACAGGGGGCAGGGATCAGGAGGGCACAGTACGGGGGGGGGTTCAGGAGGGCACAGTGCTGGGGCAGGGATCAGGAGGGCACAGTACAAGGGGGGGGATCAGGAGGGCACAGTACAGTGGCGAGATCAGGAGGGCACAGTACAGGGGCGGGATCAGGAGGGCACAGTACAGTGGCAAGATCAGGAGGGCACAGTACAGGGGGGGGGGATGGAGGGCACAGTACAGGGGCAGGGATCAGGAGGGCACAGTAAAGGGGGGGATCCGGAGGGCACAGTACAGGAGGGGATCAGGAGGGCACAGTACAGGGGCAGGGAATGGAGGGCACAGTACAGGAGCAGGGATCAGGAGGGCACAGTACAGGGGGGATCCGGAGGGCACAGTACAGGGGGGGATCAGGAGGGCACAGTATAGGTTCCAGGACACAGCCATTGCTGCTGGGAAAGCTTAGTAAAAAGCATGACTTATCCCAGCAAATCCGGGACAGTTGGCACTAAGATTTAATGCAGGATTATCATGGGGTCCCCATTCATCTGGGGCCCCTGGGCAGTGCCCATGCACTAGGACAACCCTGGTACCTACTCACAGGGCACAGTGACTACGTGTCATAGAATTCCAGGAAGGAAATGTGTGGGATCTTCACAAACTTTAAGATGGTTCAGAATAATAGGAGGAGATGGAAATAATTAGAATACAATGTATACAGTGAACAGATCATTTTGCATTTTTAATGTAGATACACTTCAGCAAAAAAAACCTGACAGGGACTGTAACCCACACACACACCAAAACTAGAAAAAAAAAACATTCTGGCTTTAGATACACTTTAAAAAAAAAATCTTCTTTCAAAACCACAGTCTCTTGAATTGCCTAAAGAAGCGTAAGGAGCCGGGCTGTGACCCGTGTAAATAAAAACAATTCTCGCACTCGAACGCGCGGATCAGACGAGGCGGCTGCAGATTAATGTGACGCGCACGTAGATAGGAGGAGGCACCGCCACAACTGACATTGGCAGAGGTGGAATAAATTTCCCAAAAATGACAAAAGTGGGTGGAGCCTTATAAGTATTTAACCAATCACTGATGACTTAACCACTTCAGCCCCGGGAGATTTACCCCCCTTCATGACCAGACCATTTTTTGTGATACGGCACTCTACAGGGGGGATCATGAGGGCACAGTATGGGGGGGCTCAGGAAGGCACAGTACAGGGGGAGATCAGGAGGGCACAGCACAGGGGGAGATCAGGAGGGCACAGCACAGGGGGAGATCAGGAGGGCACAGCACAGGGGGAGATCAGGAGGGCACAGGGGGGGATCAGGAGGGCACAGTACAGAGGGAGATCAGGAGGGCACGGGGGGGATCAGGAGGGCACAGTATAGAGGGAGATCAGGAGGGCACAGGGGGGGATCAGGAGGGCACAGTACAGAGGGAGATCAGGAGGGCACAGCACAGGGGGAGATCAGGAGGGCACAGCACAGGGGGGGATCAGGAGGGCTCAGTACGGGGGAGATCAGGAGGGCACAGCACAGAGAGAGATCAGGAGGGCACAGTACAGGGGAGATCAGGAGGGCACAGTACAGAGGGAGATCAGGAGGGCACAGGGGGGGATCAGGAGGGCACAGTACAGGGGAGATCAGGAGGGCACAGTACAGGGGGAGATCAGGAGGGCGCAGTACAGAGGGAGATCAGGAAGGCACAGTACAGGGGGAGATCAGGAGGGCACAGTACAGGGGAAGATCAGGAGGGCGCAGTACAGAGGGAGATCAGGAGGGCGCAGTACAGAGGGAGATCAGGAGAGCACAGGGGGGGATCAGGAGGGCACAGTACAGGGGGAGATCAGGAGGGCACAGTACAGGGGAAGATCAGGAGGGCGCAGTACAGAGGGAGATCAGGAGAGCACAGGGGGGGATCAGGAGGGCACAGTACGGGGGGGGGGGGGGGACAGGAGGGCACAGTACAGGGGAGATCAGGAGGGCACAGGGGGAATCAGGAGGGCACAGTACGGGGAGGGTTCAGGAGGGCACAGTACAGGGGAGATCAGGAGGGCACAGTACAGGGGGAGATCAGGAGGGCACAGTACAGGGGGAGATCAGGAGGGCACAGTACAGGGGGAGATCAGGAGGGCACAGAACAGGGGAGATCAGGAGGGCACAGTACAGAGGGAGATCAGGAGGGCACAGTACAGGGGGAGATCAGGAGGCCACAGTACAGAGGGAGATCAGGAGGGCATGGGGGATCAGGAGGGCACAGTACGGGGGGGTTCAGGAGGGCACAGTACAGGGGAGATCAGGAGGGCACAGTACATGGGGAGATCAGGAGGGCACAGTACAGGGGGAGATCAGGAGGGCACAGTACATGGGGAGATCAGGAGGGCACAGTACAGGGGGAGATCAGGAGGGCACAGTACAGGGGAGATCAGGAGGGCACAGTACATGGGGAGATCAGGAGGGCACAGTACAGGGGGAGATCAGGAGGGCACAGTACATGGGGAGATCAGGAGGGCACAGTACAGGGGGAGATCAGGAGGGCACAGTACAGGGGAAGATCAGGAGGGCACAGTACAGGGGAGATCAGGAGGGCACAGTACAGGGGAGATCAGGAGGGCACAGTACATGGGGAGATCAGGAGGGCACAGTACAGGGGGAGATCAGGAGGGCACAGTACAGGGGAAGATCAGGAGGGCACAGTACAGGGGGGATCAGGAGGGCACATTACAGGGGAGATCAGGAGGGCACAGTACGGGGGGGGGGATCAGGAGGGCACAGTACGGGGGGGGGATCAGGAGGGTACAGTACAGGGGAGATCAGGAGGGCACAGTGCAGGGGGGGGATCAGGAGGGTACAGTACAGGGGAGATCAGGAAGGCACAGTACAGGGGGATCAGAAGGGCACAGTACAGGGGGGGTCAGGAGGGCAAAGTACAGGGGAAGATCAGGAGGGCGCAGTACAGAGGGAGATCAGGAGAGCACAGGGGGGGATCAGGAGGGCACAGTACAGGGGGAGATCAGGAGGGCACAGTACAGGGGAAGATCAGGAGGGCGCAGTACAGAGGGAGATCAGGAGAGCACAGGGGGGGATCAGGAGGGCACAGTACGGGGGGGGGGTCAGGAGGGCACAGTACAGGGGAGATCAGGAGGGCACAGGGGGAATCAGGAGGGCACAGTACGGGGAGGGTTCAGGAGGGCACAGTACAGGGGAGATCAGGAGGGCACAGTACAGGGGGAGATCAGGAGGGCACAGTACAGGGGGAGATCAGGAGGGCACAGTACAGGGGAAGATCAGGAGGGCGCAGTACAGAGGGAGATCAGGAGAGCACAGGGGGGGATCAGGAGGGCACAGTACAGGGGGAGATCAGGAGGGCACAGTACAGGGGAAGATCAGGAGGGCGCAGTACAGAGGGAGATCAGGAGAGCACAGGGGGGGATCAGGAGGGCACAGTACGGGGGGGGGGGGTCAGGAGGGCACAGTACAGGGGAGATCAGGAGGGCACAGGGGGAATCAGGAGGGCACAGTACGGGGAGGGTTCAGGAGGGCACAGTACAGGGGAGATCAGGAGGGCACAGTACAGGGGGAGATCAGGAGGGCACAGTACAGGGGGAGATCAGGAGGGCACAGTACAGGGGGAGATCAGGAGGGCACAGAACAGGGGAGATCAGGAGGGCACAGTACAGAGGGAGATCAGGAGGGCACAGTACAGGGGGAGATCAGGAGGCCACAGTACAGAGGGAGATCAGGAGGGCATGGGGGATCAGGAGGGCACAGTACGGGGGGGTTCAGGAGGGCACAGTGCAGGGGAGATCAGGAGGGCACAGTACATGGGGAGATCAGGAGGGCACAGTACAGGGGGAGATCAGGAGGGCACAGTACATGGGGAGATCAGGAGGGCACAGTACAGGGGGAGATCAGGAGGGCACAGTACAGGGGAGATCAGGAGGGCACAGTACATGGGGAGATCAGGAGGGCACAGTACAGGGGGA
Organism: Aquarana catesbeiana; assembly: GCF_042186555.1. Classification (NCBI taxonomy): domain Eukaryota; kingdom Metazoa; phylum Chordata; class Amphibia; order Anura; family Ranidae; genus Aquarana; species Aquarana catesbeiana. Next base: position 232,307,616 of record NC_133335.1, on the reverse strand, counting down.
GATCAGGAGGGCACAGTACATGGGGAGATCAGGAGGGCACAGTACAGGGGGAGATCAGGAGGGCACAGTACAGGGGAAGATCAGGAGGGCACAGTACAGGGGAGATCAGGAGGGCACAGTACAGGGGAGATCAGGAGGGCACAGTACATGGGGAGATCAGGAGGGCACAGTACAGGGGGAGATCAGGAGGGCACAGTACAGGGGAAGATCAGGAGGGCACAGTACAGGGGGGATCAGGAGGGCACATTACAGGGGAGATCAGGAGGGCACAGTACGGGGGGGGGGGATCAGGAGGGCACAGTACGGGGGGGGGATCAGGAGGGTACAGTACAGGGGAGATCAGGAGGGCACAGTGCAGGGGGGGGATCAGGAGGGTACAGTACAGGGGAGATCAGGAAGGCACAGTACAGGGGGATCAGAAGGGCACAGTACAGGGGGGGTCAGGAGGGCAAAGTACAGGGGGGGGTCAGGAGGACAGAGTACATGGGGTGGTTCAGGAGGGCACAGTACAGGGGAGATCAGGGGGGCACAGTACAGAGGGATAAGAAGGGCACAGTACAGGGGGGAGGGGGGTATGGAGGGCACAGTACAGGGGGGGGTCAGGAGGTCATAGTATGGATGAGGGATCAGGAGGGCACAGTACAAGGGGGATCAGAAGGGCACAGTACAAGGGGGAGGGTCAGGAGGGCACAGTACAGTAACTGACAATTGCGCGGTCGTGCGACGTTGTACCCAAATAAAGTTGTCCTTTTCACTACAAATAAAGCTTTCTTTTGGTGGTATTTGATCACCTCTGCGGTTTTTATTTTTTTGTTCTATAAACAAAATTAGACAATTTTGAAAAAAAAACAAACAATATTTTTTACTTTTTGCTATAAAACTTCTCTAATAAAAAAAAACGTAAAAAATCTAATTTCTTCATCAGTTTAGGCCAATATGTATTCTTCTACATATTTTTGGTAAAAAAAAAAAAAAAACAATAAGTGCAAAAGTTTTTGTGCCTACAAACTGTGGGATTTTTTATGGAATTTTTTTTTTTTTTAATTGTAATGGCGGCGATCAGCGATTTTTAGTGGGACTGCACCATTGTGGCGGAAAATTGGACACTAACTGACACCTCTGACACTTTTTTGGGGACCAGTGATGCTAATACAGTGATCAGTGGTAAAAAAAAAAAAAAAAGCACTGTCACTGTACTAATGACACTGGCTGGGAAGGGGTTAACATCAGGGGGTGATCAAAGGGTTAAAAGTGTGCCTAGGGAGTGCTTGCCAACTGTGTGGGGGTGTTGCTTAAATTGGAGGAAGACAGAGATCCGTGTTCTTGCTTAGCAGAAACACAAGATCTTCTTCCCTGACAGACCGCCGTTCTGCCTCTCCTGTGAACGATCGGCGGGTCCCGGCGGACATTGCGCCTGCCGGACCCGCTGATTGGCTCCCGCTGTGCCCAATGACAGCGGGAGCGGGGCAACGCACGCCACAGACCCTGTGCAGGGATTCACGTACAGGTACGTACAGTATAGCGGCGTGGTGCGGTCCTTAAGAGGTTAAAGAGTGGCTCTACTTTCGTGAAAAAAAATGTAGCAAAAAATAATAATGTAACATATAGAATTGCTACACAAGCCGTGTTGTTATTTCCTTTCCTTTTCAATCTGCAGCTGCTGTCATTTTCTGCAGAATTCAATGCAATATGGCCACCTGGAGGCGCTCTGTACTTCGTCTGTGTAGGGAACGCCCCCTTGATATGTCATTTCCCGCTTGTGTGATTGGCTCACTGATTTTCCCAGAAGTCAGATTTTGGGCATCCACTGCAATAAGAATTTCACTTTTGGTGAGATACTCCCAAAGGGTTAAAATGCTTCTAAAGGGGTGCCGGTGTTCTGCCGAGAAAGTTCCCCTCGGCGGATAAGGACCCCCCCCTCTACTGCGCAGGCGCAGCGCCTGCGCAGTAGGAGGCGGCGGAAATAGCTGAAGCAGAATAGTTGGAAATCAGCTGTACACGGCGCCTGTAAGAGGGCACCTCGCGGGCTCGCTTCGCTCGCCACGCTTTGGGCACGGCCTCGCTTCGCTCGGCACTTTCATATTCTCCCTCTAGGTCCACTTGGATGGTGGGGCTTGAACCTGGACCCAGAGCGCAGGCGCCGTGTACAGCTGATTGAAGATTTTCAGCTTCGGCTATCTCCGGCGGCTCCTAGTGGTTCGTACTGCGCAAACGCTGGGCCTGCGCAGTACGGGGTGGGGGGGTCCTTATCCGCCGGGGGAACATTCTCGGCAAGACACCGGCACAGCAGCTATCCTCATCAAAATGCTGAGCGCACCAGGTGATTATAATGAACCAGACCCTCCCATTCAGAATCAGTCTGTACAGGATATGGGGAAAGAAACAGCTATTTCTTCACAGCAAAAAAAGGTCAGAATTTGCACTGATTTTCCCAGAAGTCGGCATTAAGTCAGATTTTAGGGCATCCTCTGCAATAGGAATGTCGTTTAGTTAGGAGTTAATCTTTAAATCTGAAGTCCAAGCAGATATAAAAGGCACACATTCATTCACACAGGTTTGCAGTTCGTCTGAAGAATTGAATTGCTGGAGCAAGTTTACCCAGCCTGACAGATCCATCTCTCATCAGGAAAAGGCAAACAAGACGGAGTGTTCACACAAGGCAGAAAATGTTTTGCTAAGATAAAGTGCGTACCCTCCGGCAATCGCCGGCGTTGGCCGGGTCTGGGTTGGTTCCTACGTATATTGTGCCGGTGAGGTCACTTGTGCATAATTGGCAGAAAAATACAAACGGAAGGGCTTATCTCTCCTCCTCCTGTTTTTCCACTTGCTGTGTGTTTTGTAAGTAGGTGATTCCAGAATAATCCGAACTCCACAAGAGCGAATTAAAGAGCCGAGTCCTTTCTATAGAGGTGGGGGGGGGGTCCACTTTGGGGAACCGGATGCTTTCGTCGGGGGTAACAATGTACAGGAGAAGCAGAATGGAGGGTTCCCACTTCTATGGGTTTTTAGCATTGAAGGTGAAGCTCCGTCTACACTACTGCAACTTAGACACATAAAGTCGCATGACAAGTCGCAGCCCATTGCTTTCAATGGCACCCGTTTCCATCCATGCGACTTAAAGTCGATATGACTTGGAAAAGGTTCCCGCCCTACTTTGATGCGACCTTCTTCCGACTTGAGTGACAGAGAGTGTAAAGTCGCACTCCAAAGTCTCACTCAAAATTGCGCAACTTTGGAGTCGCACTAGTGTGAACAGAGCCTAAGCCCCACTCCAACAGAAAACAATTACTCTTGAAGTGTCCCCCCCCCCCACCACAGACTGCAAGGGTTAAATCTAAGACAGGGCCATCAAAATATTTTCAATTTACTGGCCTTCGGGCTTTAGGGACCAGATTGCGGCCGGTTAGGGCAGAAAATGTCTCAGGGTTGCTGGTCAAAGGGAATAAAAGAATGACCTAGCATCTGTAGTGGGAGGAATAGTGCCCCATCATTATTGTCAGTGGGAGGGATAGTGCCCCATCATTGGTCTCAGTGGGAGGAATAGTGCCCCATCATTGGGGTCAGTGGGAGGAATAGTGCCCCATCATTGGGGTCAGTGGGAGGAATAGTGCCCCATCATTGGGGTCAGTGGGAGGAATAGTGCCCCATCATTGGTGTCAGTGGAAGAAATAGTGCCCCATCATTGGTATCAGTGGGAGGAATAGTGCCCCATCATTGGTGTCAGTGGGAGGAATAGTGCCCCATATTTGATGTCAGTGGGAGGAATAGTGCCCCATCATTGGTGTCAGTGGGAGGAATAGTGCCCCATCGTTGGTGTCAGTGGGAGGAATAGTGCCCCATCATTGGTGTCAGTGGGAGGAATAGTGTCCCATCCTTGGTATCAGTAGGAGGAATAGTGCCCCATCTCTGGTGTCAGTGGGAGGAATAGTGCCCCATCATTGGTGCCAGTGGGAGGAATAGTGCCCCATAATTGGTATCAATGGGGGGAATAGTGTCACCCTATAACAGGAAGTGCCTGTATGGGGACCTTCGTGGCGGGATCACCGGGGAAGGATTATCATAATGAAAGCTGAAAATGTAAAGACAATGAAAATGGTGGAGATTGTAGTGAGTGTATCTCTGCTATCAGCCTGTATACAGAGAGTGGGGACCGTCTGCTGTCAATGTTTCTGCTTTCAGAATACAAGTCATACCCCCATATATATATATATATATATCAGCCCCCCTCTCCACTCCCCCCTTACAAGCCGGCTTAGAAGCAGGTTCTGCACGCCCTTGTCAAGGCCTTAAATGAGACGGGTAATTAGGGAACGCATTGCATACCTGTCACCAGCTCCCCTGTGGCTGTATTGCTGTGCCGGTGATATTATGTTCAGCTGTCAGCAGAGATCCGGGCAGACAATCCTCCTTCCTACAGACAGCCCATGGCACCCCATAGGATCTCATTGTGTGTTACTTGTGTCTGCAAGAATTTCTTGTTGTCACTCGGGCTTGTGTCTTGCTTCTTGAATGACCAGCAGTAATTTTTTATAGATGCGGTCACATGATCACGCTGCATGTGTGTTTTTTTTTTTTTAATACTTCAGAGTTTGATACTAAACTTGCAATCAATAAAGTGAAGGTCAGTGCACCCTGTATAATGGTGGAATGACCCAGCAGCAGTGGCGGCCCGTCCATTAGGGGTGCCCCCCCAAATACTTGCACCCGGCCCTTAATCTACATGCAGGGCGCCAGACGCATGGATTACAATGGGTTTTTTTTTTTTTTTTTTAAGCACATGATTAGAGCCTGAGGCTCTAATTGGCTTCAAAAAAGGGTGGGCTTGGGGCGCAGAGCACTGTGCCCTGAGCCCACCCAGTTGTGTGACAATAGCAAATTAAAATGCACTATTGTCTTCCTGATTCCTGGTAACCTTCAGACATTTTTAAAACAAACAATGAGATTTTTAAGTACGCAGTTTGGCGCCATTCTATGAGCGGGCGCAATTTTAAAGCATGACATGTTGGGTATCTATTTACTCGGTGTAACATCATCTTTCATATTTTACAAAAAAGTGGGTTATATATTATGTTTTTTTATTTTTTTTTTATGAAGTAAAGTGGATTTTTTCCCAAAAAATTGCTTTGAAAAATTGCTGTGCAAATATTGTGTGACATAAAAAATTGCAACCACCGCTATTTTATTCTCTAGGGTCTCTGCTAAAAATATATATATATATATATATATATATATATATATATATATATAATGTTTGGGGGTTATAAGTAATTTTCTAGCAAAAAGACATACATTTTTACATACAGTATATGAGAGAAGTGTCCCGATAAGCAAGTGGTTGAACTCGTGGTTGAACTCCAGAACTGTACAGATGAACAGATTAAAAGCCTTTTGAGAGGACTGCGGGTGCTTTAAGGTGGAGTCTTCCTTGAAGTGCACTTGACCGGAGCACTCGAAGGCTCTCAGCTTTCAGGGGATCCAGGAATCCGAGTGCAGAAAAGCAGGTTAAGACGTCTCCTAATCCCTCCATCACGGGTTACACTGATGGGCAGGGTGTGCACGCCGTGTGACAGACAGGAGCTTTGGGGCTGATGGCTGCCAATCAATCACTGATCATTATGGTAGCATTTCTGGATTATCCTCTTGTATTGAAAAAAAAAAATGCAAATGCAGCACTTTCCACCCGCTCTGCAACACATTCCAAGAGCTGACACTCTAATGAGATAAACTCGGGTCCCGAGTGCACAAAGCACTTTAGGCGTTTGGTCTACAGGATGTTCAGTGTATCGGATTTATCTCTAGGTTTGGTTCACATGTGTGTGGGCCCCCCGGGGAACTCACATGTTTTCAGCGCGGTCCCATGCACCGCATGCAGGGCAGCCTGTTCATTTCAATGGGAGAAACACAGGTCCTTGACCCTTTTTTAAAATTATGCCTTACCGAAACGCATGGTGCTGGCAGCCTGGCAATCAGACCCAAAAGTTGGAGTCTCTGGGCCAAATCTGAAAAGTTTCCAGGTATGCATATGCAAGCTCTAATGCCCCGTACACACACGAGCGGAAATTCTGCCAGCAAAAGTCCGATGAGAGCTTTTGGTCCGAAAATGCGACCGTGTGTACGCTCCATCGGACTTTTGCTGGTGGAATTCCAGCCAGCAAAAGATTGAAAGCATGTTCCCAATTTTTCGGTCGGAAATTCCGATCGTCTGTAGCAATTCTGACGCGCAAAATTCCTACGCATGCTCGGAAACAATTCGACGCATGCTCGGAAGCATTGAACTTCATTTTCTCAGCTCGTCGTAGTGTTGTACGTCACCGGTCGAAAGTTCAGCGAACTTTTGTATGACCGTGTGTATGCAAGCCAAGCTTGAGCGGAACTCCGTCGGAAAAACCATCCAAGATTTTTCCGACGGAAATTCCACTCGTGTGTACGCGGCATTAGCGTATGCAAAAGGATTGTTTCTCCCTTCATTACCATTCTCTTATTCTAAAACCTACTGAAGATATTTCTACAGCCTACCAAAGATATTCCAATATTTACTGCAGATATTCTAGAACAGGGTTTCTTAACCAGAGTTCCATGGAGCTCTAGGCTTCCTCCAGAAGTTGCTGGGGATTCCTTGAAACTGGAAAGTTATTTCAAGGATTCCTCTGTTTTGAAAAGCCTGCCAAAGATACCCTACAACCTGCTGAAGATATTGTACAACGTACTGAAGATATTCCACAGCCTACTGAAGATATTCTACAACTTACCAAAAATAATTTAGAGTCTACTAAAGATATTCTACAACCTACTGAACATTTTCTACAGCCTACTGTCTACAGCCTATTGAAGATATTGTTCAACCTACTGAAGATATTCTAAAGCCTTCTGAAGATATTTTAGAGTATACTGAAGATATTCTACAACCTATTGAAGGTATTCTAGAGCCTCCTGAAGATATTCTACAGCTTACAGAAGATGTTTTAGAGTCTACTGAAGATATTTTACAGCCCACTTAAGATTTTCTACAGTCTACTGAGGATATTCTACAGCCTACCAAAGATATTCTATGACCTACTGAAGATATTCTACCACTCACTTAAGATATACTACAGACTACCAAAGATATTCTACAACCAACTGAAGATATTCTACAGTCTACCGAAGATATTCTACAGTCTACCGAAGATAATTTGCAACCTACTGAACATATTCTAGAGTCTACTGAAGATATTCTAAAACCCACTGAAGAATTTCTACAGCCTACCAAAGATATTTTGGAGTCTACTGAAGATATTGTACAAGCTACTGAAGATATTCTACAGCCTACGAAAGATATTCTACAGCCTGCTAAAGATATTCTACAACCTACTGAAGATATTCTACAACCTACTGAAGATATTCTACAGCCTACTGAAGATATTCTACAGCCTACCAAAGATATTCTATGGCCTACTAAAGATATTCTACAACCTACTGAAGATATTCTATGGCCTACTGAAGATATTCTACAACCTATTGAAGACTTTCTACAGTCTACTGAGGATATTCTACAGTCTACTGAGAATATTCTACAGCCTACCGAAGATATTCTACAGCCTACTGAAGGTATTCTACTGCCTAATGAAGATATTTTACGGCCTACTGAAGATATTCTACAGCCTACTAAAGATATTCTTCAACCTACTGAAGATATTCTACGGCCTACTGAATATATTCTATAGCCTACCAAAGATATTCTTCGGCCTACTGAAGGTATTCTACAGTCTGCTGAAGATATTCTAGAGCCAACTTAATATATTCTACAACCCACTGAAGATATTCTACAGCCTTCCAAAGATATTCTTTAGTCTACTGAAGATATTCTATGGCCTACTAAAGATATTCTACAGCCTACTGAAGATATTCTACTGCCTACCTAAGAAATACTTCAACTTACTGAAGATATTCTACAACCCACTGAAAATATTCTATGGCCTACTGAAGATATTGTATTGCCCAGTGCCTACTACAGATATTCTGCACCTACTGAAGATATTCTACAGCCTTCTGAAGAGGCAATATGACAGCAGTGCTCCTTAGTGTACAGTATATTGGACTGATGGCCTCAGGGAACAAAGTACGTGACTTTCCATAGTCACAGTAATCTTATAAGATCGATTGTTCTAGAAATAACCTTTGCCAGGTTCTTAGTACTAAAATAAACTAATCTGCAGTAAAAGGGAAGTTTGGAGAATATCGACTATTTCTCTTGAAGACGTTAAAGCTGAACTTCAGGCAGCTATAAAAGTCACACGGCCCTGTCATCATTATTACATCATTTCATTGCAAGCAGTGTGAGTACCTGAATAGGCCTTTGCATCATCCTCTTAGGCTTCATTTACACAGGCAACTAGAGGGTGTGTAAAAACAGGTGGCTGAGACACAGTTTTACCTCTTCCAACTGCCCAACTTAAAAAATTGAATGCAGCTGCTCAGAGTCTTACACATGGAGCGGCTGCTGCACAAAATTAAGTCCCATGTAGCGTTCAGTGGGCAAAACTGCCACCAAAAAATGACCCATTCAAGTTAATGGGGCCACGCCGCAATCGTGAGCCAAGTGCTTTGCTCGCAGTTGCGGTGTGGTATTTCCCATTTGTCACCGGTACTTCCTGAAGACATGATTGTTTTGTCTAAAGGGTGGAGATCAAATAATTAAAGAAAAAGGAAGTTCCACTTTAATTAAAAATTTGAATATTTTCCACACTAGTCGGCATTTCCTGCTGTCCTTATCCTACTCTCCTCCTGCCTGGCGGACTGGCTGAGCCACACTGTTGCACCAACTGTCCCTCAAGCAGGGTCCGTCAATGCCAAGAACAAATGGCGCTCGGTTCTCTCTGTACACATGTAAAAAAATATGTCATAGGCAAGGCTGAGTCTCTTTTTTTTATAGAATTAGATTTTGTCCCTTTGGTGTTTCAATTGAGATATTTCCCTTCACTTACATAACAGAACGTGAAGAAAAATCTACCCAAAGTGAAGGAAGGCCCCTCATAGACATCACTACAACGAGTGCCCCCATTGGCAGGTTTCCAGGGTTCCTCTCTATTCCTACAACTTACAACTTTGGATTTTTCCTTCAGGGCAATTTGGCCAACCCAACTGCCCTTTTGTCTGTTTAAAAAAGCCTGTTCCACAGTTTCAGGTGTGTCGCTGTTTCTCAGGTCCAGGTACACTGTGGGTCATCACCGGGCAGGGTAAGAGGACCAAAGCAAATCCTATGGCTCTTCATGGGGTGAATGCTACACCTGCATTAGACTTTCCCTTCGCTCCTTTATGGGAAAGCTGCTATACGTTGGACATGATTGTTCCCTTTTCTTTGGAGAATGAAGTGTCGCGCTGACAATGTCAAAATTGGGCAAAAGGTTGAGACCCTCAGAAGATTAGAGAAGATTAGAGAACTTCAAAACCTAAATAATACTTTGATACTCCACTAGTTTGATCTCTCAGACATTCCAACTGCTCCAGAGAGACCTCTGGTCTCCAACCACCACCCACCAGATTTCAGAAGAGGCTTAATTAAATCAACAGCAATGTCTTCTCCTTCCTCCAAGACAAAGGTTAAGATCTTTTTTAGGCCAGTACGTTTATCAGTCTGCACTCTGGTTGGCTAATCCTACTGTCAGTCACAGTGAGAATCAACACAGGGAATTCGATGCAATGCTGAAATGATATTCTCTAAAGAAAAAAAGCCTGTCTTCTGATGGTGGGGCAGGTATAAATATTATAGATGACTCTGAAGCTATTCACTTGGTTTATAAAATTTGTGTAGACTAGAGGTAGAAAGGGGTTGAACAATCAGTAGTAGCTGAGGTAGACTACAGTGCAGCGAGGTAGACTATCGATAGGAACCTGTGATTAGATTTTGTTTTAATGATGCCAGCCATGACTAAGCCAAGCCAAGTCAAAACCAAGAGTCTCACCCATGGCTCCATTGCCAATAATGGGCGAGAGTGAGTCCGACTTGAAATGATCACAGCAAGTGGGTGAAGCTGAGAACCCAAGGGCAAAGATTCACCAGAAAGCCCGGCTCTAAATTACATATTTTAGCATTTCCACTTTTATTTACACAACAGGTAGGTGGAGGGTAATCAGTAGACTGTAGTGACCTTGCTGATTCAGCATTCGTAGACAGTGAATGAGGCTGCAGAACCATGTTTCAAAGACATTGTGGTGATATTTCCTGGAATTTTTTAGCTTGGAGTTCAGCAGTTGTTTTATTGGTTTGGTAATCAGACAAGATAAAATGACAGGCAGCTCTAGTGAGACATTACTTATTAACTATTTAAGAAGCCTGGGCCTCCCACGTGTCCTGATTGCCACCACCAAAGTCAATTTCTATCTTAAAGGACCAGTAGAGCTGAATTAGAACTTCCTTAATGAAAACAAGGGATCAGTACATTTTCTTATTGGCTTCAAGAGTACCTTTCTGTCTCCCTCCCTTTCTTCCACCCCTTCATTATTCTGTCCTTTGGTCATTCCCATCTCCCTTTTCATCCCTCATATCCTTCCTTCCTTCCTTCCTTCCTTCCTTCCTTCCTTCCTTCCTTCCTTCCTTCCTTCCTTCCTTCCTTCCTTCCTTCCTTCCTTCCTTCCTCCCTCCCTTCCTTGCGCTTTACAGTCTTTTTGTCATCCTGCCCTCCCTAACATCACTTTTTACATTTTATCTTCCTTCCTTCTTTCTGATCCTTCATTCCTTCACTCAGACATTCCTATTTTTCATCATTGTCTTTCCGTCCTTCCTTCCTACCTTCCTTCTGTCTTTCCCTCTCTTCCACTCTTCCTCTATTCAGTCCTCTTACCATTTTGCCTTCCTTTACTTCATCGGCCTCCACCTTCATCTTTTATTTTCTTTCTTCCTTGCTTCATTCTGTTCTGCCTTCATTCCTTCCCTCAGTTATTCCAATATTTTATCATTTTTTCTAAATCTCTCCTTCCTTCCTTCCTTAATTCCTCTTTTCCTTCCTTCCTTCCATTCCTCCCTTCCTCCAATGCTTCCTCTATTTATTCCTTTTATCATTTCTCCCTCCCTTATGTCATCCCTTACTTACTCCATTTCTGTTTCTTCCCTCTGTTATTCCTCTAGTTTATCCTTCCTTCATTCCTTCATAATTCCCTTCCTTCTTTCATCTATTACTTCCTTCCTTCTATCCTTCCTACCTTCATTTCTTTCCTCTGTTATTCCTCCATTTCATCCTTCCATTCTTTCTTCTGTCCTCTATAATTTGGTAATTCCTCTTTCCATCTTTTTTGTCCTTCCTTTCTTAATTCCTTCATTCCTTTTTTCCCTCCCTTTCTTCCACACTTCATTTATTCAGTCCTTTTGTTATTTCTCTCTTTCTTGTGTCATCCCTTAGTTACTTTCTTTCTTCTTACTATCTCTATTTCTTCCCTCTGTTATTCCTCTATTTTATCCTTCCTTTCTTTCTAATTACCTTCCTTCCCTCATTCATTCCTTCCTTCTTTCCTTTCTTACCTTAATTTCTTTCCTCTGCAGTTCCTCTATTTCATCTTTCCTTTCTTCTTTCCTCAATACTTCCATCATTCCTCTTTTCTTTCTTTCTTTCTTTCTTTCTTTCTTTCTTTCTTTCTTTCTTTCTTTCTTTCTTTCTTTCTTTCTTTCTTTCTTTCCTTCCTTCCTTCCTTCCTTCCTTCCTTCCTTCCTTCCTTCCTTCCTTCCTTCCTTCCTTCCTTCCTTCCTTCCTTCCTTCCTTCCTTTCTTTCTTTCCTTCCTTCCTTCCTTCCTTCCTTCCTTCCTTCCTTCCTTCCTTCCTTCCTTCCTTCCTTCCTTCCTTCCTTCCTTCCTTTCTTTCTTCCTTTCTTTCTTTCTTTTTCTTTCTTTCTTTCTTTCTTTCTTTCTTTCTTTCTTTCTTTCTTTCTTTCTTTCTTTCTTTCTTTCTTTCTTTCTTCCTTCCTTCCTTCCTTCCTTTCTTTCTTTCTTTCCTTCCTTCCTTTCTTAGTTCCTCTCTTCATCGCTTTCATCCTTTCTTCTTTCCTTCCTTCCTCCCTATATTTCATCATCATTCTTTCTAATTCCTTCTTTCCTTTCAACCTTTGTTTATTCCCTCTGGCATTCCTCTATTTTATTGTTTCTTCCTTCCTAATTCCCTTACTACCTTTATCCATTACTTCCTTCCTTATTTCCTTCCTACCTTCATTTATTTCCTCTGTTATTTCTCAATTTCATCCTTCTATTCTTTCTTCTGTCCTCCATAATTTGGTAATTCCTCTTTCCATCTCTTTCGTCCTTCCTTTCCTCTTTCCTCTTTCCTCTTTCCTCCTTCCTTCCTTCCTTCCTTCCTTCCTTCCTTCCTTCCTTCCTTCCTTCCTTCCTTCCTTCCTTCCTTCCTTCCTTCCTTCCTTCCTTCCCTCCCTTTCTTCCATGCTTCCTCTATTCAGTCCTTTTGTCCTTTCTCCCTTCCTTGTGTCATCCCTTACTTACTTACTTTTTACTATTTTTATTTCTTAAAACATTATTACCTATAAGCAGACCTTTTTTTCTTAAACAATAGGTGCTGGAACTTAACCACGGCCCCACAAAACCCCCTCCCCCTACACACACCCTCCAAATCATATCAAATAGTGGGTATGTTCATTCAAATTTCACGAAAACAGTAGGAGAGTCTTAAAGGGCCATTAAATACCAGGATTGCATTACATACAGAGTGCAGAGCTGTCACTTATAAACACAGAAACCAGACTTCTGTGTTTACAAGTGATTGTGGTGAGCAGGCACTAAAGGGTCTGAGCCGGAGGTGTGGAACTAAGTTCCACCAAGTTCCCTCTGAAAAAAAAGCCCTGCCTATAAGTACTATATATATTGAAAGGTAAAAAGTAGCGCTTAGAAATGATGAAATCACTCAAAAAAGTCTCTCAGTGAAAGAGTGCACAGGAATGCATAAAAATATTGCTAGTCCATTAATAGTCCATAAGCAACTTCACATTCAGACTTATGATATCGAGTTCCAGCTGTCACCACACCGTGTGAACATACGTGGTCCCACTTCCCAGTCAGATGTACACTCACCAGCTAATATTGCCTCACCCTCTCGTGTTTTGGCAAAAAGAGCAGTCAGCCTATCAAATTCCAGGGATTTCCCCATAGATGATGATCCAAAGATAATCGTGATATTCAGAGAAAATAAACTCCAAATAGTATGATACCGTTTAAAAAGTTTATTAAACAAACATTCCTTACATCGCCGGCCTAATGGTCATGCACTTACCAGAAGGTGATGAAATAATCGCATTGGTATCGTATAGGATGCCAGAGATATAAAAAAATAGCGGCGAGCATATGAAGTTTTAAATTCCGCTCGTTATTTCCCATCCAAACACTCGGAACGTCACTTCCGGTGGTACGTGATCGCCACTTCCGGTTGCCGTACAGCCATGCCAATCTTTATTTCTTCCCTCTGTTATTCCTCTATTTTATCCTTCCTTTCTTTCTAATTCCCTTCCTTCCCTCATTCATTTCTTCCTTCCTACCTTCATTTCTTTCCTCTGCTGTTACTCTATTTCATCTTTCCTTTCTTCTGTCCTAAAAAATTTCATCATTCCTCTCTTCATCTCTTTCATCCTTCCTTCCTTCCTTCCTTCCTTCCTTCCTTCCTTCCTTCCTTCCTTCCTTCCTTCCTTCCTTCCTTCCTTCCTTCCTTCCTTCCTTCCTTCCTTCCCTCCTTCCCTCCTTCCTTCCTTCCTTCCTTCCTTCCTTCCTTCCCTCCCCTCGTCTGTTCCGTCCTTTTGCCACTCCACCCTTCTCTACTTCATTGACCTCTACCTTCGTTTTTTACTTACATTTTTTCTTCCTTGCTTCATTTGTTCTTGCCCTTCATCATTTCTCCTTTCCCCTTTTCATTCCTTACATTTTTTTCTTCCTTTTTTCCTTCCTAGCTTCATTTCTTTCCACTGTCATTCCTCTGTGTCATTTCTTTCTTTCTTTCTTTCTTTCTTTCTTTCTTTCTTTCTTTCTTTCTTTCTTTCTTTCTTTCTTTCTTTCTTTCTTTCTTTCTTTCTTTTTCTTTCTTTCTCCATAGTTTCCTCTATCCTTTTATTTGACTCTTCCCCTGGATGCTGTATTAGTAATGATATATTTGGACCCCCCGGCGCCCCATCACTTTTCCCTCAAATAATATTTCTAAACTTTGAGTGAATCATTAAGTCAGTTATACATCCACCGTTCCTCAAACTTGGGACCTCTTGAAGGTATTGCTCCATAAACTCGACAGGGGGAAATAAATCATTTCAAATGTTACGTTGTATCCAATCTTTTTTAATTTTTGCTATTTTGTAATTTCAGTTTCTCGGACAATCACTATGTAACCAGCAATATGATATCATTCATTTTTAGCCCATGAAGATGCCTATTTTTTGTTCTAGGTGGTTAAAGTCCCCCTCATGGCATCCAAATGCTTCCCAACTGGTAATGAGAACTTTCGCTAGAGGAAGGATTCTGTATTTCATCCAGCAAAGCTGTCACCATCCCCTCCCCCCTTTTCCTGACTTTTGATTAGCTGCCATTGCGCTCTGGAACTGCTGCAGAGCCATCCTGGGTCAGCACCGGAAGCTGGTGATCATGGTGACCAGTGGAGGCCAGGAAAGGTCACAGTCTGTTTGTGATTGGACTTTTTCACTTTGTTTGCTTTGCCTGGCTTGCAGATCCTGGGACAGGACAGCAGAAGTAGCTGGAGGCTGCCCCTTCCACTGACCCCTGACCATGGTCATCCCAGCTCCTGATTGCAACCTTCTGTAGGCAATAACAGCTCCCTGAGGGACCTGATGCTCCATGTGGGGCCTGCAGATGTTGCCAAGCCCAGTGTGCTGCTGGTCTGCTGCCAGGGAGCGTTGTCCATGTGCGAGGCAGGAAGATATTTATAGCAAACATGTCAAATCGACTTAGGGAGCAGAGTGTAAAAGTTATTGCTGTTCCAGGTCACTTTTCGGTTGACCTCCGACCTCCTGAAGATTAGGCTCTGCAGGAATGACACTCTTTGTAACATTCTCATTTCACATCTAGATGTTGTGCACAAAAAAAAATCAGCAGGTGATTAGAGTCCGGCCTGCAAGTTCAGCGTTTTCTTCAAACTCTTTATCTTTTTTTTTTTTTCTTGACTTTGCTCATCTCTTTGTGGAAGTGTGGTTGGCCGTTTACAGAAAACCCCGCCGGAAAACTATAAAAAAATAAAATAGAAAAATACAAACTGCACTATTCTGGAATAAAAATGACTCCTGCTCTTTATTATTGGGTTCAAAATTAAGAGACCAATTATATTAACCATATAACATAATCCACCATTTCTCAACGTTTTGTCAATCGTGACACCTTTTTAAAGTTTGCAAAATCTAGGGACACCCCAACCGGAAATGTAAAAATGCGTAAAGAAACCTGAGCCTGGAACAAAGCACAGAACCGCCTTGACGAAAAGGAACTTTACTTTGGAAGCCCACATTTACATCATATGCTCCACTTCACATCATAATCTCCCCATCACATCAGAGACCCCATCGCATCAGAGGACCTCCTTACTTTCAGAAGTGCCCCCATCACATCAGAGGTCCTTCCATCACATCAGAGGTCTCCCCCTTACATCAGTAGTCCCCCTATCACATCAGCGGTCTCCTCATCACATTAGAGGTCCTCCCATCACATCAGAGGTCCTCTCATCACATCAGAAGTTCTCCTATTACATCAGAGGTCCTTCTATCACATCAGAGGTCCTCCCATCACATCAGAGGTCACACCAGAGGTCCTTCCTTCACATCAGAGGTCTCCCCAACACATCAGAGGTCTCCCCATCACATCAGAGGTCACACCATCACACCAGAGGTCCTTCCTTCACATCAGAGGTCTCCCCAACACATCAGAGGTCTCCTCATCATATAAGAGGTCCTCCCATCACATCAGAGGTCCTCCCATTACATCAGAGGTCACACCATCACACCAGAGGTCCTTCCTTTACATCAGAGGTCTCCCCAACGCATCAAAGGTTCCCCCATTACATCAGAGGTCTCCCCCATCACATCAGAGGTCTCCCCCATCACATCAGAGGTACCCCTATTAAATCAGAGGTCCCCCATCACATCAGAGGTCCTCCATCACATTAGAGGTCTCCCCATCACATCAGGGGCCCTTCAACACATCAGAGGTCCTCCTATCACATCAAAGGCCCTCCTTCACATTAAAGACCCCAATTAACTTCAGAGTCCCCCATCATATCAGAGGCCTTCCTTCCCTTCAGAAGTACCCCTATCACATCAGAGCCCCCCCTTATCATATTAGAGGCCCCTCCCCCTTCACATTAAACATCCCCCCACCACACCAGTGTCCCCTTTCACATCAGAATTCCCCCTTCTTACCAGAGGCCCACACATAACATCAGAGAGCCCACCTCACATCAGATTCACCTTATCACATCAGAGGCCCTCTTTCACATCAGAAGTGCCCCCACTTCTGATGTGCCCCCATCACATCAGAGGTCCCTCTTTTACATCAGAGGTCTCCCCTTACATCAGAGGTCCTCCCCTCACATCAGAGGTTTCCCCATCACATCAGAGGTCCTCCATCACATCAGAGACCCCAATTCACATTAGAGTCCCCTCATCTCCCCATCCCCCCATGGAGTGCCCCCATCACATCCGAGGTCCTCCATCACATAGGAGTCCTCCATCATGTCAAAGATCTCTGTTCATGTTGGAGTCACCCCTTCATGTCAGAGACCCCCCCCCCCCCCATTAGAACAGTTTCCCCCTATACATAAGAGGCTCTCTATACATAAATCCCCATACATAAATCCCCATATCACATCAGAGTCCCCCCAGTACAGAGCCCCCATCACAGAGTTCCTCAATCATACAGTCCCCTCTTCACCTCAGAGCCCTAACTTTTGGTTCCAGAAGTGCAGCAGAGGGTGGGGAGCGGAGGAGGTCTGGAGAGGATGACCTTCAATCATCTAACAAATGCTGGGGGGGGGGGGGTCCTGCACGCCGCCTGCCTTGGATAAGAATCATGTGTCACTGTGGTGCTGGTGAACCAGCCGCTATCATCATAACAAGGAATAACACCATGCTTCCTTGCCCTAGAGTGTCATTGGTTGTTATGGTGCTGGTGGCTGACCTGCTGGAAGGCCAGGCGGAGTCTTCAGAACATGTGCACATGCGCCACAATGGCGGAGTCAGGGAGGGAGGTTAAGCCACCCAAGAGAAGGTCTGAAGGTCTGCTTTAAATTTTTTAAATTCAACAGAACCTGTCTAATTTAAACCAACACATTCTCTGTGTAGCGCCCTGGGGCTTAGTCAGGGATGCTCCTCACAAATGTACTTGCCAGGAGTAGTTATCCTGGTCAATTGTTAGAGATCTATTGATTTCTGTCTAAGTTTGGCCTTGTTGCACTTTTCTCTTCTACCACCAGGTGGCCAGATACTTGGTGGTACTAGATACGAAAAGGGCAACCCAAGGTCAGGTTATGGGTATATAGGGTATCTTAGCCAATGGGCAGGGGTTTTCTTGAATCCCTTGGCCTGCAGGGAGAGCCTATATATTCAGATGAGGTTAGGTGATCTATGTTCTGTGCCACCCGGACGGCTGTCTGGGTGGACATAGGTTGTGTGCCCCGGGCTGCTAGGCTGGAGCCTGGGCCTATCCCGGGGGCATCTGGCTGCTAGGCTGTGTGAGGGCCTATCCAGAATTGAGAGGGCAGCGCAGGGTTGGGATTGTGGCTTGCAGTCCAACCAGAAGTGACGGTTCTGTCGGCCGGAGAACCTGTCAGTGGTCGGAGGTAGAAGGGAAGCTGTCGCCACAAAGGGTCCAAACACCTTATTACTGGGGACCACAGTGAGTAACTCAAGCAAGTACCGGAGGAGCATTCTCACCGAA
Organism: Aquarana catesbeiana; assembly: GCF_042186555.1. Classification (NCBI taxonomy): domain Eukaryota; kingdom Metazoa; phylum Chordata; class Amphibia; order Anura; family Ranidae; genus Aquarana; species Aquarana catesbeiana. The sequence goes on along the minus strand of NC_133335.1, from coordinate 232,289,726 downwards.
TGGGCACGGTGGTGAATCGGGAAACTTCAGGCGGTGATCAAGTCAGGGACCCAGCCAGCGGAGGAGACGCTTGCAGAACAGCCTTGTGTGTCAAGCCAGGGACCGAGCCAGTCAGCAGGGGTGAAGCTTGAGAAGTATTTGGAGTGCCAAACTAGGGACCCAGCAAGGAAGCGGGGGTGACGCTTGAGGGAGATACCACCGCAGAAATTGGAGGAGCTCAAGGGATTCAGAGGAAGTGAATCAGAGGGTCTAGTGACAGACTAGGAGTTCTGTGTTGAAGAACTACAAGAGGCAGTTGTAGTGAAGCTGAAGGAACTGTTACAATTGAGTTAGGAACTGTTAAAGACTGTTGCCATAAGAGACAGCATTCCTGCATATGCAGACGTGGTGCCTTGCTGGGGACTTTCCCTGCACAGCTGTCCTCCTATTGAAGTCTCGGAGTCTGCCAATTGAATCTACAACTATTTAAAGGTGTCCTGGCCCTAACCCTCTTTCCTCCAAAAATACAGGAAGGACTGTTAAGAGAAATAAAACCTCTTTTACATCCAAGAAGTGTCTGGCGCCCAATAACTTTGTCCACCTTGCACCCACTATGCCTCACAGTCCACCATATACAGAAGGATGTCAGCTATCTCTGGCCAGGAAAGTTCTCATTAGACTGGACAAGGCAAGAGACCTTGCTACATCTGCAATCTTTAATGACTCAAAACACCCACAGTGCGCCTTGTAACCAGAGACCATGTGATCCTTCGCCTAGGCTTTAGGTCACACTAATGAGCCTGAGAGCAGATGTCTTTATTTACAGCTTCGGAATTACGCAACGGCGGATTTTATTGTTGAAAGCGTTCAGTCAATGGACTTCATTAAAGCTAAACTGAGTTGAGTTCTTGACTTAAGCGCAGCTGCAGCGTTTGCTGGACAGCGTTGATACGGTGGGGTTTTTTTTTTTTTCTTGCTCGGGCTCGCTCTGGAATCTTTTTCCTCCAAGAGAGTTAAAGGAAAAGTGGCGAATATGATTTCCTCCAAGTCTCACTCTCGCTTTTTATCTGCACAGGGTCAAGGATTTGCTAAGCAAACATTGATGAAAGAACTTCCCGGGAGAGATTAAACAGCCCGATGGACCAACTTATGGGGCTGTAAAATGTGACAACCTAGGGAGGGAGGAAAGATGAATGAAGCCGCGGAAGGGCGGAACCCTCTGTATAAAACTGACTTACTACACAAAAATTAGGTTCTATCTGATAGGAGTGTTTTCCTTCTGGCAGACTTACCTTGTAAACGCGACCCACAATCCTCCACTGCCAAAATCGGTTTACTATTTTGCTTTGATGGCTCAGAGATGAAAAATTACTGAATGACGGAAATTAGGGCAAGAAGGCACGGAGAATTGAGTCCACCCTGGGAGTCGGAGCTTACCCTGGGGAGTCATGTCACTGCCCTTCCCACCAGAGGTGTAGCTAGGACCTTCAGGGCCATGGTGCAAAAAAAAAAAACATGAAGGGCCCTCATGATCCCTGTTCCAGGGCCTATTCCATCGGTCCCGGGGTCTCTTAAAATAAAATCTCGTTGTTCCAATGCAGGCCAACATGGCAGGTTCAAGCACAATATTCCCAATGCACGTTCCTGAAACTGGTAAAAGGGCGCCGCAGTGTCCACTGGCTGGAAACTGAGGACATTCAAAGCAAGAACTATGTCACCACCACATCAAGTAGTTACAGTAGCGATTATTTTGAAGCCTTTATCAAGCATGTGATGGGGTCCTGCGCTTCCATGCCTGATGAAGGGGTCATTCTTCGCCACTGTAACTATGATGTCATCGATGAATAAAGCTTTGGAGCCATTCTGGAGAACCTTGGTGTGTTGTGACGAAACGTTCTTGCTTTGGAGGTTCTCTTGACAGATCACCTCACTCACTATATATTCACCATGCTCCCTATTCGTCTTTTGAAGCTTTCAGAAATACCAATATTCCCGTGTACATGAGAACATGTGACCTTCTCCCCTCCTACCAGAATGCAGTTTTTGGGGGTCTGGGCAGCAAATCACAAAACACCGTCACCCTGATATGAAAGGAAGCCTTGCTGACCAATTGCCAAGCTTAGATGGTGGGAGTAGGCAGATCTTTAGATTTGGAAGTCAGTGTGATGATGATGGTATAAACAAGATAAGTCCCCACACTATCGATATATCGATATAGTGATGTAGAGATGACGTACATCCAACCAAAACCTAAGGGGCACTGTCAATATAGTACTGTAGATGGGGTACTTCCAACAAATGGGCATCTGCTGTAATTACATGGCTTAGATGGACCCTCAGTACAACCCCCTAACACAGAGAGGGGAGCCCCCCAGGCTGAATGAAGCTTATTTCCACCTCTATATCAATAGTATTTTCTTAGTTGGGGACCATCTCATTTATACCATAGTGGTCTAAAGTTTGAATCATCTGTGGTTGATGTTGTAAACTGAATATTCAATATATCTTATCATCCTTTGGATGTCCATTGAAATATTTTGTATATTGGGAACTAATTTTCACCTTCAGAGATCCTCATATCCCCTGCAGCCCCTCGCCTCCACTTATGGGACAAGTTGGATGTTTGACTGGCTGAAGGCTAAACTAGCCTTATCTACTACCTATTTTTCTCCTGAAGAATCAGATTTAAAATCTAGAAAAAGTATTTGAGAATGGCCCCTCAAGTATTGTCTGGAGCAGTGGTCTCCAAACTATGGTCCGAGGGCTGGATGTGGCCCTTTGCTTGCCTATATCTGGCCCTTGAGGCACTCTTCCTTCCACTAATACCAACAATGGAGCATTATTCCTTTTAAGGACACCAGCGATGGGGCACTATTTCTTCTAATGACACCAGTGACAGGGCACTATTCTTCCCCCTAACAACAGTGATAGGGCACTGTTCATTTCAATGACACCAACAATGGGGCACTATTCCTTCTAACGACACCAAAGGTGGAGCACTATTCCTCCCACTGACACCAATGATGGGGCACTATTCCTCCCACTGACACCAATGATGGGGCACTATTCCTCCCACTGACACCAATGATGGGGCACTATTCCTCCTACTGACACCAATGATGGGGCACTATTCCTCCCACTGACACCAATGATGGGGCACTATTCCTCCCACTGACACCAACAATGGGGCACTATTTCTCCCACTGACACCAATGATAGGCCACTATTCCTCCCACTAACACCAATGATGGGGCACTATTCCTCCCACTGATACCAATGATGGGGCACTATTTCTCCCACTGACACCAATGATGGGGCACTATTCCTCCCACTGACACCAATGATGGGGCACTATTCCTCCCACTGACACCAATGATGGGGCACTATTTCTCCCACTGACACCAATGATAGGCCACTATTCCTCCCACTAACACCAATGATGGGGCACTATTCCTCCCACTGATACCAATGATGAGGCACTATTCCCCCCACTGATACCAATGATGGGGCACTATTCCTCCACTGACACCAACAATGGGGCACTATTCTTACCATAGACACAAAATGATGGGGCACTATTCCTTCCACTGGCACCAATGACAGTTTTTAATCCTACTGGCCACTGTTTGGCCCCCTTAAAGTTTGAAGTACAGGAAACTAGCCCTTTGGTTAGAAAGTCTGGAGACCCCTGGTCTGGAGAATTGAAAGACAAAAGAATAATTGGCAGCAGTAATTAGACATATGAGCTGAATATGAGGTTTGGAGGTTATTGTCTTCAAGAAATATCTGTGTGTAAAGAAAGGAGTTGAGCAATGGCACGCAACCCTGAGAAATGTGTTTTTGATAATGTTTTAATACGAATGGGAATAAAACACTGTAAATTTGTTGGTTATCTACCAAAGAAAGCCCATGATTTGTTCTTGTAGCACAGGCACTCATCGATACACAGGAAATAGTGTTGGTGTCTGAAGTGTCCCCCCCTCCCTCAAGGGGTGTTGGCCTTAGAACTATGCAGGTATCATCAACTGGTAGGTCAATCAGCCATGGCTCAAGGAACTCCAAACAACCTCTGGAGGAACTCTTTGGAGGGGGGGAGTAGAACTACAGGCATTACCAAATGATTTTCATCTGTGGCCCAAGGAACCCCAAACAATCTCTGGAGGAACCCTTGGAGGTAGGGCGTGATGGCCCCAGAATTATACAGGCATTATCAAATGGTAGGTCAGTCACCCTTGGATCAAGAAACCCCAAACAACCTCTGGGTGATCCCTGGGGGGGGGGGGGGGGGAGTCGAACTATACAGGCATCACCAAATGGTTAATCATCTGTGGCTCAAGCAACCCCAAACAATATCTGGAGGATCCCTTGGGGGTAGAGTGTGTTGGCCTCAGAACTATGCAGGCATCATCAAATGGTAGGTCAATCAGCCGTGGATCAAGGAACCCCAAACAATCACTGAAAGAACTCTAAGGGGGGGATGTTGGTCCCAGAACAATACAGGAATAATCAAATGGTAGGTCAATCAGCCCTGGCCCAAGGAACCTCACACAATCTCTGGAGGAACCCTTGGAGGGGGGGATGTTGGTCCCAGAACTATACAGGAATCATCAAATGGTAGGTCAATCAGCCATGGCCCAAGGAACCCCAAGCAACCTTTGGACAAACCTCTGAATTCCTCCAGAGGTTGTTTGGTATTCTTTGAGCTGTGATTGATTGGCCTACCATTTGATGATGCCTGCTTAGTTCTTGGGCCAACACTCCTTGACAGAACCAGCTGCCTGACCCTAATGGTATTTGTAACTGTCTGAAAGGGAGGCTTTCTGACCACCGTGGTTAAAAGGGCATTTTTCCCAGTGACCCCCAATTATTTGGAGTAAAGGATTCCCCAAGACCTGAAAACTATTTTAAGGGTTCCTCTGGGGTAAAAAAGTTGGGATAGGCTGGTCTGCACACACCTAAAAGACACGGAAGCTATGCATTACAGGGCTGGGTGCTAGACTTGTAAAGAGGAATGAGGTCATGACGTATCGCATTGGAAAACATGGGAAGATCTTTTTGGATGACCTAAATCTTACAGTATGATGATTTCAGGCCGTCCAGAGATTTCCCTCTCTGATCTTTGCTCTGTCTGAAGGATCAATGCATGGGAGTGTGTCCAGTACAGCTGTGTCGGGCCCTTGCCAGCTGCTGGGAATGAATCATATCATGGGGATTTGGCCCAAGTGTCCAACTCTTACAGCTGGGATTCCCCTGTAGACATCCCATGGAGCCTTGTTTGTTTCCCTGTACCATCTGCCGCACACTAAGGAGGATTTCAGGTTAAAAGGGCTGCGTCTGGGGGAGAATTAACAATCTTCTTAAAGGGAGGACAAAGTCAGAAATTTTCTTTGGTATGAATGTATTGTATGTCACAGATGAAATTCTAAATGCTGAAGAATATGATTCCTCTGCATGGCATAGGAGCCACTACAGGAGTTGTGTATCTAAAGTACAGCCCAAAAAATAGCATAGGGCTAGCATGAAGGGGAGCACAGGGAAGCCGGGCAAGTCAGGGTTAAAAAACCTTGTCAGGTAACTTGGGGCCGCAGGGGATTTGGCAGCCAGCGTGTTAATTTTTAATAAAGGGACCGAAAACGGCCATTTTACTCCAACCTTTGTGTCCGGATATTTTTTGTGCAAGTCTAGTTGGGGCAATAAGTTGGGGGTACAGTAATTAATGATACAAAGAGTCAGGATACATCTGGGGTACCTTTTTTAAGTAAAAGTAAACCGGACGGTCGGTGAGGAGCGCTGTGTATCATAAAGGACTGCCATTTTCTGTTAACCACTTGTCTACCGGGCACTTTTACCGTTTCCAGCCCAGGCCAATTTTCAGCTTTCAGCGCTGTCACACTTTAAATGACAATTGCGTGGCCATACAAAACTGTACCCATATGAAATTTGTATCATTGTTTTTGTTTTCATTTATTATTTCACTGATGGGCACTGATGGGCACTGATGAGGCTGCACTGATGGGCACTGATAGGCACCGATGAGGCTGCACTGATGGGCACTGATAGGCACTGATGGGCAATGATAGGCATTGATGAGGCTGCACTGATGGGCAATGATAGGCACTGATGAGGCTGCACTGATGGGCACTGATTATGTTTTCAGGCTTTCCTTCACCTTGCACAGGTCTTTAAATCAATGACAATGGTTTGGTATTTATGACAACTATTATATTCAAGGGAGATTCCAAAAACATGACCTGTTGGAGATACCACTTGACTGCGGTTGGGAACCACTGCCATGGACAATACATCGAGGTCGGGATCTGCCCCCTGTTCTTCGAATGGTCATTATACTTGGTTGCAGATATCCAGATTTAAGTAGCTGCAAACACTTAAAATAAGATACAATGACCATATACAGTATCTTTCAGAGTTTAGCAATGTTTTTTCATCAATAATGTTAATTTTTTTTTCCTTCAGAACGCAATGATCACGTTGGCCTTGCCCTTTAACAGGCAGCGGTGTTGTGCAATAACAGGTAACATATAGCTCTCCAGATAATAAGCAATAAAGATATAATGTTACATGTCTGCTGTCATGTTGATCCACCAGCAGTAGTGAGCAGAGGAATGATGGATTAGGAGATTATTTAAATTCTGATTTACTATAACATGCGGCAATTTTGGCTGCATATCTAAAATTTTCGTGATTGCACCATATTTGTCCCCTCCCCCAAATTTAGCCTTTACAACTGCCCTACACATATGTGCAGCAACAAAAGGGTGTGTTTTAATGCCCACATGCTGTACATACTGTATGCTTCACTGGGCAACTGACGGCTCTTGGTTGGGGTTAAATAATGGTGGCCAGTAGGACCGACTTTTGATCACATGACCACTGCAAGAGTGCCATTCCAAACTGTTCAAAAGGATACCAGGGCTGTCGGAATGGGTTAATCTTTATTTGTAAGTTCTGATTCTCGCCTCCAAGAATAAGCAAAATTCAGAGTTTTCTTTTTGCTTAAAACTTAATGAAAAATAGGCACGTTGTTCGTTAAATTTCACCATTTCTATGAAATGCATTGGAAGGCTGATTTCAGTTGGTTTTTAATTGGATGTAAATGGCCCCAGATTAAGGAAGCTTTTTTCATCTCTTCTTGACTCATTCTTGTGCCAGAAAAGAGCTCCTCAATATCTGGGAATATGACGTTAATTATAGAGGAACAGAGGAACCCTAATCCTAACAGTAATGCTAACTCTAACTCCAATGCTAACGTTTACCCAAAGCCTTTGTTTAGCAACAAAGCCATGTGTTCATTATGACATGAAAGTCATGGGGCTTTTTTCACACAGATATGGCCTAAGCAGTCCATTGAGACAGCTTTCCATTAAAGTAATTTTACTGCAAAATCAATGTTGGTTCCATCACATCCTACTCTGTGCAACAGAAGGTTATACATTCCACTAACCTATAACTGCCCAGGGTTAAGGCTTGGAAATGGGTGGTGCATGAAGGCAAAGCTATTCCGATCCTATATTTACCAGGGTTTTTTTTACACTATATGATCAAACATTTGTGGACACCTGGCCATCACACCTATATGAGCATGTTGGACAGCTCATTCCAAAATCATAGACATTAATATGAAGTTGGAGTCATCCCCCAATATCCCCATGGCCATTAGTATGGAGTCACTCCCATATCCTCATGGCCATTAATAAGGAGTCACTTCCATATCCCCATGGCCAATAATATGGAGTTACCCCTATACTTCCATAGCCATTAATATGGAATCACTCCCATATCCCCATGTCCATTAATATGGAGTCACAACTATACTCCATGTCCATTAATATGGAGTCATACCCATATCCCCATGGCCAGTAATAAGGAGTCACTTTCATATCCCCATGGCCATTAATATGGAGTCACCCCCATACTTCCATGCCCATTAATATGGGGTCACTCCCATATCCCCCTTGCCATTAATGTGGAGCCACTTCCATATCCCCATATCCATTAATATAGAGTCACCCCTATAACTCAAAGGCCATTAATATGGAGTCACTCCCATATGCCCATGGCCAATAATATGGAGTCACCCCCATACCTCAAAGGCCATTAATATGGTGTCACTCCCATATGCCCATGGCCAATAATATCTAGTTTTCCCCCATGGCCAATAATATGGAGTTTATCGACCCATGGTCATTTATTTAGACCCCCCCATGGCCATTAATATAGATTTACTCTCCCCATGACCATTATTAGGACCTGACCACCTTTGTGGCTATAACAGCCTCCACTCTTCTGACTCCAGACTTTCCACAACATGTTGGAGGGTGTCTATGGAAATTGGCCATTTGTGAGTCACCTCCATGCCCCCATGGCCATTAATATGGAGTTGCCCCTCCCCCCATGGCCATTAAGATGGAGCCCCTCTCCATGGCCATTAATATGGAGTTACTTACCCCATTGTCATTATTATGGAGTCCCCCCCCCCCCCATGGCCATTATTATGGAGTTGCTCTCCCCATCGCCATAATTAGCACTTGACCCTCTTTGTGGCTATAACAGCCTCCATTCTTCCGACTCCAGACTTTCGGCAAGATGTTGGAGGGTGTCTATGGAAATGTGTGCCTATTTGTGAAGTCAGGTTCTGATGTTGGATGACACGACCTGGCTGTCAGAGTTCCAATTCATCCTGAAGGTGCTCATTCAAGTTAAGGTCATGACTCTTGAGTTCCTTTACTCTCCATGGGAAGGCTTTCCATAAGATGTTGGAACTTGTGCCCATTTGTTAGGCCAGTGCTGTTGTTGGATGGGAAGACCTGGCTTGACCATCAGCGTTCCATTTCATCCAAATGTGTTCAGTAGGGTTAAGTTCACAACTCTCAAGTTACTCCAAACCAAACTGGATGACTTTATGGAGCTGGCTTTGTGCACAGGGGCACAGTCATGCTGGAACAGAAAAGTGTCTTTATCAAACTTTTACCACAAAGTTAGAAGAGCACAACTGTCTAAATGTTCTTTGTATGATGTAGTAATAACAGTACTCTTAACTGAAGACACCTGAACCTGAATAACATGGAGGGAGTCCACACAGTTTGAAGTTGGAGTTGATCCCATTTCTATTAATAGTAGAGTTGTTTAATCATGAGCTGGCAAGGATAGGACTGATGTTGGATGAAAAGACCTGGCCCATACATCCAACCCCACGTTGGGCATCAAAAAAAAAAGACCTGGTTCACCATCACTGTTACAATTCATCCCAAAGGTGTTCAGTAGGATTGAGGTGAGGGCTGTGCAGGACACTCGAGTTCCTCCACACCAAACTGCTCAAACCATGCCTTTATGGAGCTGGCTTTGTCTCCTGGTGTACAGTCATGGTGGAAGAGAAAAGCTGGCAAGGATAGGACTGATGTTGGATGAAAAGACCTGGCCCATACATCCAACCCCACTTAGGGCATCAAAAAAACAAAAAAAGACCTGGCTCACCATCACTGTTACAATTCATCCCAAAGGTGTTCAGTAGGATTGAGGTCAGGGCTCTGTGCAGGACACTCGAGTTCCTCCAAACCAAACTGCTCAAACCATGCCTTTATGGAGTCATGGTGGAACAGAAAAGCTGGCAAGGATAGGACTGATGTTGGATGAAAAGACCTGGCCCATACATCCAACCCCACGTTGGGCATCAAAAAAAAAAGACCTGGCTCACCATCACTGTTACAATTCATCCCAAAGGTATTCAGTAGGATTGAGGTGAGGGCTGTGCAGGACACTCGAGTTCCTCCACACCAAACTGCTCAAACCATGCCTTTATGGAGCTGGCTTTGTCCCCTGGTGCACAGTCATGGTGGAACAGAAAAGGGTCTTCACCAAACTGTTACCACAAAATTGAAAGAATGCAATCGTCTATAACAGTGGTTTCTAACCGCAGTCCTCAAGTATGCTCAACAGGCCATGTTCTGGGAATTTCCATTAGATAAAATAACTCTAAATACCAATTAATTGATTAAAAACCAGTTGGGGGTGAATGAGGGCTGAGGTTGGGAACTTGAGTTCCTCAACACCAAACTGGTCACACCATGTCTTTATGGAGCTTGCTTTGTACACAGGGACACAGTCAGTCATGCTGGAATAGAAAAGGATCTCCACCAAACCACAAGGTTGGAAGAGCACAATTGTCTACAGTGTCTTTGTATGGTGGAGTATTACCAGGACACTTCACTCAAGACATCTAAACTCAGTCATTTGCAGGTTGGAGGGGGGGGAGGGGGTTCACATACTTTGGCCACATAGTGTAAATATGACCCTAGACTTCTCTTATCATCACTGGAGTCCGTGTGGATTGAGGCACCAGACTTGCACTCTACAGGGTGGTACGGCTGGATTTAGAGCAGCTGCTGGAAGGTTTTGCAGCGGCTCAGCAGATTCAGGGCCTTATGCCAACACTGAAAGCAGAAGCAAATCTCCCTTTGTGCGATAATATCTGCAAGGATGACTACAGAGAATCGTATGTTTGTCTCAGAGAAAGTCGCTTAAAGGGCCAGCAAAACTAAAACATTGGAACCACACGTTCTCGCAAGGGCAGCGTGCTCCCCCGCGATGCGAGAAACGCACGTGGAACGCGCATTTTCTGCACCACGTTTTGGTGTGAACTGGCCCTGAAAGAAGAATCGTACTCATCTAAATGGTGTATTATTATTTATTTATTACAGGTACTTGTATAGCGCCATCCGTTTACACATTTATAGCACATTCACATCAGTCTCTACCCTGAAGGAGCTTACAATCTAAGGTGTGCGTGTCTAGGTGCGTACTCTAGGTGTGTATTTTAAGCAGGATCTTCTGCTAACTGTTCCAGCAAGAACTTGCATTCCATGCAGAAAATCCGCGTATGCCCGTGCGAATGAACGCATTCCGCTGCTGTACCTTTTTCTGAAACGCAATGGCGTTAAACGGGGGGGTTTGGAAAATATAAATTTTACCGTGCACGCCTCTAAAAAAAAAAAAGGACCTGAAAGCATTCGATGTATGTGAATGAGCCCTCAATAATAGATTACTTTAGCGCTAAAGAGGTGGGGCTAATCAGTTTGGTGGGAGGAGCATAAATGCAGGGTGTGGCATTGGTCACCCTTTTGAAAGTAGCAGAAAACCTTCCAAATGAGCTTTCGGAATATCCACTTGCGGACCGCCCGATTTCTATGTACTGTGGATGGGCGGCCCATACAGGCACAGCGACATACCCGCACGTTTCTGGCCTTTTCCAGGGTATAGAGCGCGTGCGTGCCCCCCGCGACTCCCCCTGTGATTGTCCAGTTTGTCGGCAGGTTTCCGGCCAATGATTCATGGCCTGGACCTGCTGATCGGCTGTGTACCAATCACAGCCCAGAGTCCTGTGTTGACAATCAACACAGAGCTCTGTACAGAGGGAATGATCTTTGTTTCTTCTTCCTGCAAAACAGGTAGAAGAAACAAAAAGATCTTTAGTAAAAATCAGCAAACATTACACATTGTTAGGCACACATTTAACCCCTTGATTACCCGAGATGTTGACCTTTTTCCCAGCCAGTGTCATTAGTACAGTGACAGTGAATGGCAGTGATCTCTATTCCAAACTGTGACCCCTTGCTTGCTTTTATCCGGCCCTTTGGGCAGTATTTTATTCAGTGACACCAACGTAGGGGCATAGTTCCTCCCATCGACACCAACAATTGGGCCTAATGACACCAATGATAGGGGATCATTTCTCCCAATGACACCAAAATGGGGCACAAATCCTCCCAATTACTCCAATGATGGGGCCCAATTCCTCCCAATGACTCCAATGATGGGGCACAATTTCTCCCAATGACACAAAAAGATGGGGCACAATTCCTACCAATGACACCAATGATGGGGGACCAGTTCTCTCAATGACACCAAGATGGGGCACAATTCCTCCCAATGACACAAATGATGGGGCACAATTCCTCCCAATGACTTCAATGATAGGGCCCAATTTCTCCAAATGACTCCAATGATGGGGTACTATTTCTCCCAATGACTCCAATGATGGGGCACAATTTCTCCCAATGACACAAAAGATGGGGCACAATTCCTCCCAATGACTCCAATAATGGGGCACAGTTCCTCCCAATGACTCCAATGATGGGGCACAATTTCTCCCAATGACACAAAAGATGGGGCACAATTCATACCAATGACACCAATGATGGGGGACCAGTTCTCTCAATTACACCAAGATGGGGCATAATTCCTCCCAATGACTCCAATGATGAGGCACAATTTCTCCCAATGATTGCAGTGATGGGGCACTATTCCACCCAAAGACTCCAATGATGGGGCACTATTCCTCCCAAAGACTCCAATGATGGGGCACTATTCCTCCCAAAGACTCCAATGATGGGGCACTATTCCTCCCAATGACTCCAATGATGGGGCACAATTTCTCCCAATGACACAAAAGATGGGGCACAATTCCTACCAATGACATCAATGATAGGGGGGCCATTTCTCCCCTATAACTTTGACACAAACCAATTATTATACACTTATTGGGATTTGTTTTACCAAAGACACGTAGCAGAATGCATTTTGGCTTAATTTATGAAGAAATTTGACTTTTTTAAATTTCTTTTATTAGATATGTTTTATAACAGAAAGTCAAAAACGTTTTTTTTTTTTTTTTAAATGTTGTTTTTTTGTTATATAATAAAAAATACATTAGGACCGATAGATTTTCAGGTATATCCCATAGTTTGTAGATGCTATAACATACATACAAACCAATCAATATACACTTTTTTTTTTTTTTTTTACCAAAGACATGTAGCCAAATACATTTTGAATTTACTGGATATGTTTTATAACAGAAAATAGAAAATATTGAGGTTTTTTTTTTTTTTTTTTAATTTTTGGTCGTTTTTTATTTAAATTGCAAAAAATGAAAATCCCAGTGGTGATCAAATACTACCAAAAAAGCTCTATTTGTGTAAAAAAAAAAAAAAAAAAATGATATAAATGCAATTTGGGTACAGTGTTGCATGACTGCGCAATTACCAGTTAAAGTAGCGCAGTGCTGGATAGCAAAAGATAAAACGGCCTGGTCATGAGGTGGACCTAGGAGAACCTCTTCGGATGGATTCTCCCGCGTCTGACGTGAGTTGTGGAATGTATCAGACCATCATTCATATATTTGTCCTTTTTTTTTTAATGTTTATTTTGTTTTGTTTATTTTTCTCAAATGTTTTATATTGACATCAAGGTATATATCTCTTTCTATTAGAAGGCTTGTACTCTAAGTGGACAGCATCCCCTGAGGAAGCCCAGATTGAGGGCAAAACATGTTGGGCACTACTACATCAAACTTGCTGTATCCATAAGGACTGTACTATATGAACTCACTGTGATATTGTTTTTAGATACATTTGTAACTAATGTTAAAATTAAATGTTTTTCTTTTAATATTTTCTTTGGATTCACTTCCTAGTATACGCACCTTAAAAATCCAATACATACTCCAATATCTTCTAAATCTAAGGATGCGGTGCTAACTTCAGTGGTTTTGTTTGTGGTTAAGAAACTATCAGCCACAATGTAACCTTAAACCGATACAATTCATTCTTCTTTCTTTTTTTTTTTTCCCCCCTCCGAGCCGCCCTGCCCCGCCCCTCTCCTCTCCACGGACGTGTTAATTCCACATTCACATCATCGTAACGTTTCTAAGCCGCATTCTGAGCAGAGGGTGTAGCTGCCTCTTTATCGCCTGGAGAAGTGTCACATGTGAATGGGGCTGGTGATGTCCATCAGTCAGACGTCTGCTAATCCCACTTCAGCTCACACCCATCCTATTAGTGAGCGCACAATCCACTCCACACCAACACAAGTGGCTCTGCTTCCAACGCCGGGACCTTCCAGACTTCACCGAGTCCTCTACCCAACTGACACCCAACAACTGACATCTGTCACAAAGCAACTCCTGCCTGAGAAGAGTCTCATGGAAGCTAAACTTAACCTGCCTATTCCTATATTTGGGGGGGGGTTATAGTTTAAAAAAGTTCTACAAAGGCCAGAACCCCCCCCATTTCCCAAAGGAGCCTTCATTCCAAAATTCCCCGAAGGCTAGAAGCCATCAGAGCATCTGGGCCCCCGTGCCTTTAAGCGGAGTTCCACCCAAAAGTGTAACTTCCGCTTGTTCGTAGTGGTGGCTAGTGTTTTTTTGCAACCGCCACTACAAGCAAGCGGAATTTCCACTTTTTGGTGGAATTCCGCTTAAAGGTTATCAACATGACATGGGGGCCCAGATGCTGTGATGGTTTCTAGCCTTCGGGGAATTTTGGCATGAAGGCTCCTTTGGGAAACGGGGAGGGGGGGTTCTGGCCTTTCTAGAACTTTTTTGAAGCTATAACCCCCCCCCAATAAAGGAATTGGGTGAAATGTAGCTTACATCAGATGCTTCTCAGGCAGGAGTTGCTTTGTGACAGGTGTCTGTTGTTGGGTGTCAGTTGGGTAGAGGACTCGGTGAAGTCTGGAAGGTCCCAGCGTTGGAAGAAGAGCCACTTGTGTCGGTGTGGAGTGGATTGTGCGCTCACTAAAAGGATGGGTGTGATCTGAAGTGGGATTAGCAGACGTCTGACTGATGGACATCACCAGCCCCATTCACATGTGACACTTCTCCAGCGGCACCCACCCCTCCCCCCCGCTTTTTTCTGGTCAGCCCGGCACTTACCCCATTGTGGCGGGTGGCAGGCAGCATGGTGCAGCGGCTCGCCTCCGAGTCCTCTCCTCCATGGCGGCTACCAGCTCTTCCCATCCTCCTCCTAGGCATCCAATAGGGTCACCTGTCCTTTCATTGGGTGACCGTTGTCAAAACCCGCTTCCTGATTGGCTGGGAGGAGGATCAGTGTTACAACAGTGGATATTCATTCGCTGTTGTAAACACACCTGGGTGGGCTGAGGACGCACTCTCTGTGACCCAAGACCCACCCTATATTGAAGCCTATTAGGGCCTCTGGCTCTAATTGGTGCTTCAAAAAAACAGCCCCTTCCCGTTGGAATCCATGCGCCAGTGTCCTGAAAGGGGCCGGATGCATGCACAGGGGGGGGCGGCGCCCGTGCGCCCTTAGTGGATGGGTCGCCCCTGCTTGTTCATCTCCTACCCCCTCCGGTGCCACATTTGGCACCTTTCAGGGGAGGAGGGGGGAACGGGTACCTGTTTTTGACAGGTACCCCTTCCCCACTTCCGAATGACGGGGCCGCGGCGCTGTCTCTCAGAAGTTCGGCCCCCCTCCTCTTTCCTTTCCCGCCGGGCCAATTGGAAAGTGCAGCACTCTTCGCGCTTGTGCAGTAGGGAACCGGCTGTGAAAGCTGAAAGGCTTCACTGCCGGGTTCCCTTGAAGGCAATGGCGGTGGCAGCACCCGACTGTCGATCCGAAAATCGGCTGCGGTGCCGGCTTTGCGGGCTCCCTGGACAGGTAAGCGTCATGATATTAAAAGTCAGCAGCTACAGTATTTGTAGCTGCTGACTTTTTTCGTGGGGTGGGCCGGACCTCCACTTTAAAGGCCAGTTAACACCGCATGCAGTCCAGTGCGGGTTTTTTTATTGCATCAAAAACGCATGGATAGTAGGTTCTATGGTTTTCACTGACATAGTTCACACCAGTGCGGTCAGTTCCAGAAAGGAAACGTAGAACAGGCTGCATTTTTTTCTGCACTGGACTGTACTGGAACGAGGTAAAATGCATCAAAAACGCACAGGAAAGCAACTAAATGCACCAAAAACACACTGTAAGGCTCCATTCACACTAGCACATTTTTTGATGCATTTTGCATTTTGCAGAAATGCACGGGAATTTTTTAACATGGGATCATATGGAACATGTTCACATCAATGCCTTTTTGTTTCTCTGCGTTTTTGGAAAGGGTCGGGGACTTTTTTTCATGCAAAAAGCAGCGTTTTGCATGTAATGGATTTCAATGGACAAGCATCAAAAACGCAAGTGCACCGTTTTTGCAGCGTTTTTGGTGCGTTTTTGCCGGTTTTTTTTTTTTTTGTTTTTTGTTTTATTTTTTTTTTTTATTTTTTTTAAAGACTGTAAAAAAAAATGAAAAAAAAAAAACACGCAAAACGCAAAACGCGGCAAAAACGCGGCAAAAACGCTACAAAAATGCTGCTCAAAAACGTGGCAAGCATGAAAAAAAAACCTCCAAAAACGCTCAAAAGCAACATGCATAGGTGTGAATCAGCGTTTTTGCGGCGTTTTTGCCGCGATTTTGCCGCGATTTTGCCGCGATTTGCGTTTTGCGTTTTTTTTTTTTTTTTTTTTTTACAGTTTTTTTTTACAGTCTTAAAAAAAATTTAAAAAAACCGGCAAAAACGCATCAAAAACGCTGCAAAAACGCTGCAAAAACGGTGCACTTGCGTTTTTGATGCTTGTCCATTGAATTCTATTACATGCAAAACGCTGCATTTTGCATGAAAAAAAGTCCCTGACCCTTTTCAAAAATGCAGAGAAACAAAAAGGCATTGATGTGAACATGTTCCATAGGAACCCATGTTAAAAAAATTCCCGTGCATTTCTGCAAAATGCAAAATGCATCAAAAAACGCACTAGTGTGAATGGAGCCTAATAGAATTCAATGGACAAGCATCAAAAATGCAAGTGCACAGTTTTTGCAGCGTTTTTGCAGCGTTTTTGATGCGTTTTTGCCGTTTTTTTTTTTTTTTTTAGACTGTAAAAAAAAAACTGTAAAAAAAAAACCGCAAAACGCAAATCGCGGCAAAATCGCGGCAAAAACGCTGCTCAAAAACGTGGCAAGCATGAAAAGAAAACCTCCAAAAACTCTCAAAAGCAACATGCATAGGTGTGAATCGAGCCGAACACACATGTCCTTATTTAAGGTTAATTAAAAGATGGGGGGGAAATTTACTGGACTGGATCAAAAACGCACCAAAAAAAACTTAAAAAACATACATGCAGAAAAGCATCCGGACTGCATTTCTATGGTGTGAACTGGCCCTATTTAGGCTCCATTCACATTAGCGCGTTTTTTGATGCATTTTGCAGAAATGCATGGGAATTTTTATGCATGTTTGAGCGTTTCTGGAGTTTTTTTTGTGATCCTTGCCACGTTTTTGAGCAGCGTTTTTGCAGGGTTTTTACAGCGTTTTTGCTGCGATTTTGCGGCATTTTGCGTTTTGCGTTTTTAAAAAAAATTTTTACAGTTTTTTTAGACTGTATACAGTCTAAAAAAAAACAACAAAAAAACGCCAAAAATGCAAAACGCATCAAAAACGCTGCAAAAACGCTGTAAAAACGCTACACTTGCATTTTTTATGCTGGTCCATTGAATTCTATTACATGCAAAACGCTGCATTTTGCATGAAAAAAAGTCCCTGACCTATTCCAAAAACGCAGAGGTACAAAAAGGCATTGATGTGAACATGTTCCATAGGAACCCATGTTAAAAAATTCCCACGCATTTCTGCAAAATGCATCAAAAAACGCGCTAGTGTGAATGGAGCCTTAGATGTGATGGCTGCATTAATTTTATTTTTTTTAGACTTTCTTTCCTTTATTTTAATCTGGTGATCCCACCAGTAAGTCTGTTGTTTTCCAACAGAACAAGCTCTCCTGCAGATGTATCGGTTAAACAGTTGAGACAAACCATTTACAAGGATGCTTACAATGATCAACTTTTATTCATTTTTTTTAAATTGCACTTATTTATATATTTTTTTATTTGATTTATTTATTTATAAGTATTTATTTATTTTATTTTATTTATTTGCATTCAATTTTTATTTATTCATTTATGTGTATTTATTCAATTTTTTAATTTTTTTTTTGTATTCATTTATGTAAAACCTTTGTCCCAAAAGGGCCAAAAACCATTTACTGTAACTGATTATAAAGTGTGACTTGAAGTTTGTGTATCTAAATGTGCTAGTACATCTAACACCCCCCCACCCCCGACCCCCAGACTGACAATGCATAAATTAAAAAAAAAAAATTAAAAAAAAAAATAATAAATACACATAAATAAATAAATAAAAATGTAATACAAATAAATTAAATAAAATAAAAAAATACTTATAAATAAATAAATTAAATAAATAAATATATAAATAAATGCAATTAAAAAAAATGAATAAAAGTTGATCATTGTAAGCACCCGTTTAAATGGTTTGTCTCAACTCTCTAACTGATACATCTGCAGGAGACCTTCTTCTGTTGGAAAACAACAGACTTACTGGCAGGATCACCAGATTAAAATAAAGGAAAGAAAGTCTAAAAAAAATAAAACAAATGCAGCCATCACATCTAACATCCCCCTCCCCCCAGACTGACAATGCTACTGTCTAAAGGTGTCCCCTGTGCTCCTTCATCCAGAGTGGGGGGGGGGGTGCTCTAATACGGGAGATGTGTTACTGGCCAGGTCACCAGGTGAAAACAGAGGGGAAAAAGGCTAAAAAAAAAAAATAAAGAAAACTAATGCAGCTGTCACATCTAGTGATTGGTAAGCTGCAATATATGATATTTTTGGTATTGGGTTTCATACCGTTTCAAGATGTAACATGTTAATATCATTTCAAAAGTTTTTCTGTAGCTTTCCTTAAAATGATCCTTGCCTTACATTTTTTTGTCTAGGCACTTATGGGGTGACAGCGCACTGCCTCTGTCCCCTCAATTGTGGTCCTGCGTTGTCACCCTGTTACATGGAATTCCACTGCAGACCGTCTCACCACACATTACGCAGGCATGGTATACTATTGTTGCCATCAGGAAACCCGTCCTGAGAAAGCCATGCCATGTTATAGGCCGGGCAGAAACTGGTTAAACAAAATAAAAAAAAAAATTGCCATTTCATTGATCCAGATGGAGGTCATATGACGTCCTCCCAGATTGCGCCTCACGATCTGTCTCTGGCTGCTCGCTGCCGGTGTTCTGCCGAGAAAGTTCCGCTCGGCGGATAAGGACCCCCCTCTACTGCGAAGGCGCTGCACACTTCAGGCACGGCCTCGCTTCGCTTGGCTCTTTTAGATTCCCCCTCTAGGTCCACTTGGATGGTGGGGAAGGAACCTGGACCCAGAGCGCAGGCGCCGTGTACAGCTGATTGTAAATTTTGTCGTTCGGCTATCTCCGGCAGCTGCTAGTAGTTGGTACTGCGCAGGTGCTGCGCCTGCGCAGTACAGGGGGGGAACTTATCCGCCGAGGGAACTTTCTTGGCAAGACACCGGTACCATGTGACCACTGTGACTAATCACAGAAGATCATGAATCCCATCCATTGTATACAATTGTGTTGCTAGCTGCGATTGGTCACAGTGATCACATGGTACAGACGGGGCCAATCACAGCCCATCTGTACAATGTGATTAGCGCTGACACATCACAGCTAATCACAACAAATCAAACTGAATTAATCAGTTTCGTTCAGTAAAATGCTTGCCTATATTAATGAAATTCACTGCTATAAGCAATTATAATGTGTAAAAAAAAATAAATAAAAACCCGAGCACTTCCCCAGAGTAGTACAATGTTACTATGGTAACAGAGTTTAAAAAAAATAATAAAAAAAAGAAAAAAATATGTAATAAAAAATATTTTAAAAAATTGAAAAAAAAAATATTATTTTATTATTATTATTATTATTTATTTATTTTTTTGTACTGTCACCAGTCAGTGTCCTGATCACCACCACACCAATTATATTATGATGCTGTACTGCACTGGTGACAAAAAAAAGAGTTTTGTTTTTTTTTTAATTCTTAATTTTACAAAAAATTACAACTTAAAAAAACGCCAGGCCTCTTACTAAATACCTTGGACTGTCTACTTTCCAAAAAGGGGTCAATTAGGGGGAGTTTGTACTTCCCTGGTGTTTTCAGGCCTCAAGAAATGAGATCAGCCGTCAGTACATCAGGAGTGATCGATTTTTCAGACATATATCCCATAGTTTGTGGACTCCATAACTTTCCTACAGACTAAATAATATACACCGATTTGGGTTATTTTCACCAAAGATATGGAGCAGAATACATTTTGGGCTAAAATTATGAAGAACGATTATTTATTTGCAACATTTTATAACAGAAATGAAGAAAAGCACGTTTTTTTTCCCCAAAATATTCTGTGTTTTTTCATATATTTAGCAAAAAAAAAATTAAAAACCCAGTGGTGATTAAACCGCTTGTCGACCAGCCACCGTCATTATACAGCGGCAGGTTGGCACAGTTGCGCTAATCGCCATAGGTGTACGTCAGCCTCTTTAAGAGCAATAGCAGGCACACGTGCATGTGTGCGCTCGCAGCGATTGCTCCCGCGATTGCTCCACAGAGAGCCAGAACGGGGATCTGTCAATGTAAATGAACAGATCCCCGTTCTGACAGGGAAGTAGAGAGTGATCATCTGTTCCTAGTGATCAGGAACAGCGATCTTTCTCCTCCTCCAGTCAGTCCCCTCCCCCCCCACAGTTAGAAACACCTCCCTAGGGAACACTGAACCCCTTGATCGCCCCCCTAGTGTTAACCCCTTTCCCTGCCCGTGACATTTATACAGTAATCAGTGGCTATTTTTAGTTCTAATCGCTGTATAAATGTCACTGGTCCCAAAAAAAGTGTCAAAAGTTTCCAATCTGTCCGCCGCAAAAAAAAACACTGATCACTGATATTACTAGTAAAAAAAATAAAAAAAATAAAAATGCCATAAATCTATCCCCTATTGTGTAGACACTAAAACTTTTGCGCAAACCAATTAATATACGCTTATTGCGTATATAACCAATATATAAACCATATTTTTAACCAAAAATACGTAGAAGAATATATATTGGCCTAAACTGATGAAGAAATTAGTTGGTTTTTTTTTAGGTTTGTATTGGATATTTATTATAGCAAAAAATTGTAAATTTTTTTTTTTTTCAAAATTGTCGCCTCTTTTTTTGTTTATAGCGCAAAAAATAAAAACCGTAGAGGTGATCAAATACCACCAAAAGAAAGATCTATTTGTGGGGAAAAAAGGACATACAATTTGTTTGGGTACAACGTCCCACGACCGCGCAATTGTCAGTTAAAGCAACGCAGTGCCGTACCTTAAAAAATGGCCTGGTCATTAAAGGGGGGGGTAAATCCTTCCGGGCTGAAGTGGTTGAATACCACCAAAAGAAAGCTCCTTTTGTGTTAAAAAAAATGATAGAAATTTCATTTGGGTACAGTGTTGCATGACCGTGCAATTGTCATTCAAAGCATGAGAGCGATGAAATTGAAATTGAAAATTGGCCTGGGCAGGAAGGGGGTGACAGTGCCCCCCCGGTATTGAAGGGGGTTAAAGGCAATTGTATAGAAAACGCGGTGCTTTAACAGATTAAATGTTATTTAATTGGGGTCCACTTTAAAAGACGAGAAGCGACCAGGGGTCCGAAAGGCTGGGTGGGCTGCATGGTTATTATCTGTCTTCTCCACATGTCAGCCCGTCACATGGCGGCGCACACCGCGGGCTGCGCTGGTGGCAGATGGGTTAAATCAGTCTGGCCCGAGCTTCTCCTTGCAATCATGTTCAGCATTAGGAAACATCTTTCAATTACAGTCATAATACAAAGCAGCGCTCCCTCGGGAGCTGGTAATAGGATAATTGTGATTTATTTGAAATCTGGAGGTTAGTAACGACACCGGGGCTCCCGTATGTTCGATGCCCTCTAATTCCGAACTACACCGCCAGGAAAAATAGAAGGAAGAAAAGAAAACTGAAGAAAAAAAAAAAATAGGAAAAAGAAAAAGTAACAATATAGACTGTTTATTATGTATTATGATACAAAGTTACAGAAACAACTGAGTATAGTCTGTGATACTTTTTTATTTGTTTTGTTTTTATACATACAAATTTTCAGGACAAGCTTTCAGGGTATGTCCCCTTGTTCAAGGTCCAAGCAGTATTAATTCACAGAGGTTTTAGCAGAATGTTAAAAAAGAAACAATCTCTGAGGAAAAGGGAAAAAAAACAAAAAAACATACGCTTCACAGCGCTTCACTTTTTCCACATTTTGTTATGTTACAGCCTTATTCCAAAACGGATTAAATTCATTATTTTCCTCAAAATTCTACAAACCATCAACCATAATGACAACGTGAAAGAAGTTTGTTTAAAAACTTTGCAAATGTATTAAAAATAAAAAACGAAAAAAAATCCCATCTACATAAGTATCACCGGCTCCTCCCATGTACATAAGTATCACCGGCTCCTCCCATGTACATAAGTATCACCGGCTCCTCCCATGTACATAAGTATCACCGGCTCCTCCCATGTACATAAGTATCACCGGCTCCTCCCATGTACATAAGTATCACCGGCTCCTCCCATGTACATAAGTATCACCGGCTCCTCCCATGTACATAAGCATTCACAGCCTTTGCTCAATACTTTGGTGAAGCTCCTTTGCCACCAATTACAGTCTCAGTCTGAGTATGATACTACAAGCTCGGCACACCTATTTTTGGGCAGTTTCTCCCATTCTTCTTTGCAGGACCTCTCAAGCTCTCCATCAGGTTGGATGGGGAGCGTCGGTGCACAGCCATTTTCAGATCTCTCCAGAGATGTTCAATCGGGTTCAAGTCTGGGCTCTGGCTGGGCCACTCAAGGACATTCACAGAGTTGTCCCATAGCCACTCCTTTGTTATTTGGCTGTGTCCTTAGGGTCGTTGTCCTGTTGGAAGATGAACCTTCGCCCCAGTCTGAGGTCCAGAGCGCTCTGGAGCAGGTTTTCATCAAGGATGTCTCTGTACATTGCTGCATTCATCTTTCCCTCGATCCTGACTAGTCTCCTAGTTCCTGCTGTTGAAAAACATCCCCACAGCATGATGCTTCACTGTAGGGATGGTATTGGCCAGGTGATGAGCGGTGGCTGGGTTCCTCCAGACATGACACTTGCCATTCAGGCCAATGAGTTCAATCTTGGTTTCATCAGACCAGAGAATTTTGTTTCTCATGGTCTGAGAGAGCCTCAGGTGCCTTTTGGCAAACTCCAGGCGGGCTGTCATGTGCCTTTTACTCGAGGAGTGACTTCCATCTGGCCATTCTACCATACAGGCCTGATTGGTGGAGTGCTGCAGAGATGGTTGTTCTTCTCGAAGGTTCTTCTCTCACCACAGGGAAACGCTGGAGCTCTGTCAGAGTGACCATTGGGTTCTTGGTCACCTCCCTGACTAAGGTCCTTCTCCCCCGATTGCTCAGTTTGGTCGGGGATGGCCCGCTCTAGGAAGAGTCCTGGTGGTTCCAAACTTCTTCCATGTACGGATGATGGAGGCCACTGTGCTCATTGGGACCTTCAATGCTGCAGAAATTTTTCTGTACCCTTCCCCAGATCTGTGCCTCCATACAATCCTGTCTCGGAGGTCTACAGACAATTCCTTGGACTTCATGGCTTGGTTTGTGCTCTGACATGCACTGTTAACTGTGGGACCTTCTATAGACAGGTGTGTGCCTTTCCAAATCATGTCCAATCAACTGAATTTACCACAGCTGGACTCCAATCAAGTTGTAGAAACATCTCAAGGATGATCGGTGAAAACAATATCTACCTGAGCTCAATTTTGAGTGTCATTGCAAAGACTGTGATAGGTTGGGGGAGGTCTGAAAATGACGCTCCCCATCCAGCCTGATGGAACTTGAGAGGTCCTGCAAATAAAGAATGGGAGAAACTGCCCAAAAATTGGTGTGCCAAGCTTGTAGCATAATACTCAACAAGACTTGAGGCTGTAATTGGTGCCAAAGGAGCTTCACCAAAGTATTGAGCAAAGGCTGTGATACTTGGGATGTACATGGGATTTTTTTTCAGTTTTTTATTTTTAATAAATTTGCAAAGATTTCAAATAAACTTATTTCATGTTGTCATTATGGGGTATTGTTTGCAGAATTTTGAGGAAAATCATAAATTTGATCTATTTTTGAATAAGGCTGTAACATAACAAAATATGGAAAAAGTGAAAGTCTGTGAATACTTTCCGGATGCACGGCTTCTTTCGAACATGCGTGCTGGAAAACCAGCAGCCGATCGACTTCCAATCAGCCAATGGCAGAAAGCGCTGATCGGAGTGTTCTGGTGGTCTGGTGGAGGGGGGGCGTCTGAACCCGCAGAGTATTGAGCTGCATTTTAGAAGGCGCATGGGGTGACATTAATTCCTAATGGCTGTCTCATGCATCAGCAGCTGTGGCACTGCCCCACCTCCCCCGCTGAGTTCCTCCATAGCAAGCGGCTTGCTATGGGGGCACTCATACAGGCTCAATTCTAAGGCATGCTGCCTGCATCCATAGAACTGACAACATAGCTTGGCCCCGCCCTCCACTCCTTCGTTACTGGATTTGATTGACAACAGCAGCAGCCAATGGCTCCTGCCTCTCTGTCCTGTGAGAGAGCTGCTGCTTTCAGGCACAGCACTGGATCGAGATGGGGCTCAGGTAAGTAAAAAGTGGGGGGCTGGGGGTGGGGGGATCCTGATCACAGATGGTGCTTTTACCTTACTGCAGAGAGTGCATTAAAGTAAAAAAATTAAGCCTTTAGAACCACTTTAACTACCTTCCGCCCGCCGTATAGTAAAATGACAGCGGGCGGGATCCCCTCTCGTTCTGGGGCAACGTCATATGACGTTGCCCCATTGTCACCGCTCTTGCGCACTAAATGCACGACTCCAATTTGGATAAAGTGCCGATGGCACGGCTCTTTAACCATGTGATTGGCTG
>NC_133335.1:232212514-232260014 GCF_042186555.1 Aquarana catesbeiana | reverse complement strand
TGGGAGGGGGGATTCCTGATGAGAGGGAGATGGGGGAAAAAGGATTTGTGCTAGGAGGAGGTATTTGGGAGGTTTGTACTAGAAAAGGTAATATGGTGGGGATTTGTTCTAAGAGGGGAAATATTTTTTGTTTTTTTGGGGGGGGGGGAATTTATGTTAGGATGGGGGATTGGGGGAGGGGAGTTTGTTCTGGGAGGGGGATTTGGAGTGGGGGAATCGGATTTGTGCTTGGAGGGGGTATTTGGGAGGTTTGTTCTAGAAAAGGTAATATTGTAGGGGGGGGTTGTGTCAGGAGGGGATTTTTTTTTTGGGGGGGGGGTTTATGCTAGGATGGGGGATTGGGGGAGGGGAATTTGTGCTAGAAGGGGGATTTGGAGTGGGGGGGGGATTTGTGCTCAGATTTTGAGCACAAACTGCAGTGTTTATCCTCAGGACACAACACAGGAAGCACCTCCATGGTTAACAGCGGACAAAATTAAAATTAGACTTGGGAAACTTAACATTAATAAATCACCGGGACCAGATGGCTTGCACCCAAGGGTACTTGGGGAACTCAGTCAAGTAATTGCCAGACCATTGTTCCTAATTTTTACCGACAGTCTACTGACTGGAATTGTACCAGCTGATTGGAGAAAAGCCAATGTAGCACCAATATTTAAAAAGGGCCCAAAATAAATCCCTGGGAATTACAGACCAGTTAGCCTAACATCAATAGTATGTAAACTCTTGGAGGGGATGATAAGAGACTATATACAGGATTTTAGTAATAAGAACGATATCATTAGCAGTAATCAGCATGGATTCATGAAGAATCGTTCTTGCCAAACCAATCTATTAACATTCTATGAGGAGGTGAGTTGCCATCTAGATAAAGGAAGGCCCGTAGACGTGGTGTATCTGGATTTTGCAAAAGCATTTGACACAGTTCCCCATAAACATTTACTGTACAAAATAAGGTCTGTTGGCATGGACCATAGGGTGAGTACATGGATTGAAAACTGGCTACAAGGGCGTGTTCAGAGGGTGGTGATAAATGGGGAGTACTCAGAATGGTCAGGGGTGGGTAGTGGGGTCCCCCAGGGTTCTGTGCTGGGACCAATCCTATTTAATTTGTTTATAAACGATCTGGAGGATGGGATAAACAGTTCAATCTCTGTATTTGCAGACGATACTAAGCTAAGCAGGGCAATAACTTCTCCGCAGGACGTGGAAACCTTGAAAAAAGATCTGAACAAATTAATGGGGTGGGCAACAACATGGCAAATGAGGTTCAATGTAGAAAAATGTAAAATAATGCATTTGGGTGGCAAAAATCTGAATGCAATCTATACACTGGGGGGAGAACCTCTGGGGGGATCTAGGATGGAAAAGGACCTGGGGGTCCTAGTAGATGATAGGCTCAGCAATGACATGCAATGCCAAGCTGCTGCTAATAAAGCAAACAGAATATTGGCATTAAAAAGGGGGATCAACTCCAGAGATAAAACGATAATT
Organism: Aquarana catesbeiana; assembly: GCF_042186555.1. Taxonomy (NCBI): domain Eukaryota; kingdom Metazoa; phylum Chordata; class Amphibia; order Anura; family Ranidae; genus Aquarana; species Aquarana catesbeiana. Next base: position 232,258,520 of record NC_133335.1, on the reverse strand, counting down.
CTCCCGCTCTACAAGACTCTGGTCTGGCCGCACCTGGAGTATGCTGTCCAGTTCTGGGCACCAGTCCTCAGGAAGGATGTACTGGAAATGGAGCGAGTACAAAGAAGGGCAACAAAGCTAATAAAGGGTCTGGAGGATCTTAGTTATGAGGAAAGGTTGCGAGCACTGAACTTATTCTCTCTGGAGAAGAGACACTTGAGAGGGGATATGATTTTGATATACAAATACGGTACTGGTGACCCCACAATAGGAATAAAACTTTTTCGGGAGGAAGGAAGTTTAACAAGACTGGTGGCCACCCATTAAAATTAGAAGAAAAGAGGTTTAACCTTAAACTACGTAGAGGGTTCTTTACTGTAAGAGCGACAAGGATGTGGAATCCCCAGGTGGTGGTTTCAGTGGGGGGCATCGATAATTTAAAAAACCTATTAGATAAGCACCTGAATGACCGCAACATACAGGGATATACAATGTAATACTGACACATAATCACACACATAGGTTGGACTTGATGGACTTGTGTCTTTTTACAACCTCACCTACTATGTACCTAAATGTAACTATTTTGTGCTAGGAGGGGGAATTTATGCTTAGGGGGTAAGCATGCAGATTAGTGTTCCATTTATTTATTTTTTTGGGGAGGGGGGAAGGATTTTGGCTGACACATAATGGTCATACATTTTTGGCAATTTGCCATCTTTGCTCTGGGCTCTAGATGACTTTGCCCAGACACTGCCCACAGGCTAGGATGGCATAGCACCCCACTGCTTCTCCCTACTCTCCTCTCCCCCTTCCCACTCCTCCCTCCTCTGTTTCCCCCCTTTTATGCTCCTCCCTCTTCCCCTAACTAACAGACTGGCTCCAGACTGCACTGTCCACTGTTAAACTCTTTCCGTAAAGACAAGAAGTTAAGGGCAGCAGTACTGAGAGAGCAGGAGCCAGCAACAGTGAAAGCTATAAACTGCAAGTACTGGAGTAAGGATTTTTATCAAATAGTTTATTTAATTGTGCTCAATGTGTTAATTTAAAAAAAAAAGAAAACATAAGGGTTTAATACTACTTTAAGCCTAAAAGGCTGGAGGAAGTGCACTAAAGTGTGTGGATATTGTGACTACAAAAATTATAAAAAAAAAAAAAGGTTTGGGCTGGAATTAGTCTTTAATTCTGAATGAGAGGCGAGCCTGAGAACCAGCTGAGTTATGGCTGAGCTCCCCGGGACTGGGACTGGTACGTCAGGCTCTCCCCGTCCTTACATCACATAGAGAATCCCTAAGCTTGCTGGCCCCAGACCATGAGTATTCACGGCCAAGCCTTATGGAGGATCATCAGCATTGCCCATTCCCACCGGAGGCCCGGAAATTTATATTCCACCCACTTCGCACACGCGACACAATACCGGTTCCAAGCCATCTCTGCTCTCTGCATCATCTCCAAGATGGAGTTAAAGGAAAAACAGCCGACACAACCCAAAAACCACTCAGAGGTGAAATAAAAAAAAAAAGTCTTTAGATTTTGGTGCGCTATATTTAAGAAGTAACAATGTGCGAAATTTGGCCAGCAAGAAGTGAGGTCCGTCTACTTATGCAGGTTCTGCTCCTGCTTAGCAGTGTAACACAATGGTTGTGTCTTGCTGATCTGCTTATGGCATGTCTACCAGGTAGGACCTGTCTGATTAAAAGAAAACTCACTTCAGTATCTAACAATACGCAACACCACATTGGGTCTGGTAGCTGGAGCCCATGTGATCTCTTCCTAGGCTTTTAGGGATATGCTCAAGCAGTTTTTATGTTTATGAACGAAGAGAATCTTCTTTGGTCAAACGTATAATGTATTATAATGCAAACCCTGACCTGAACATAGTATGTGAAACCTCTCTTGGAACATTGTTAAAAAGATCTTCTTGTCTGGTTAAAGACATGACTAATGCAAACCCTGACCTGGAGATACAGTAGCATGTGAAACCTATGTTGGAGCATTGTAAAGAGGTCTTCTCCTTGCCTGGTTGTACTAGGGCACGAGCAATGGAAATTTTGACTTGACGATAGAACATGAAATATCTCTTGGAACAGTGTGAAGAGGTCTCCTCCTTGTCTGGTTGTAAGACATGAGCAATGCAAACCCTGACCTGGAGGTGGCACTCAAAACTTCTCTTGGAGCATTGTAAAGAGGTCTTCTCCTTGTCTGGTTGCAGAATATGTAGAATGCAATCCCTGACCTGGAAATAATATGTGAAATCTCTCTTGGAGCATTGTAAAGAGGTCTTCTTGTCTGGTTGTAGAGCACGAGTAATGCAAACTTTGACCTAAAGTTAATATGTGAAACCTCTGTTGGAGCATTGTAAAGAGGTATTTTCCTTGTCTGGTTGTAAGACATGAGTAATGTAAACCATGACCTGGAGATAGTACATGAAACCTCTTTTGGAGCATTGTAAAGGGGTCTTCTTCTTGTCTGGTTGTAGAGCACAAGTAATGTAATCATGAACTGGAGATAGTATGTTAAACCTATCTTTGAACATCGTAAAGAGGTCTACTTCTTCTTGTCTGGTTGTAGGACACAAGTAATGCAATCCCTGACCTGGAGATAGTATGTAAAATCTCTCTTGGAGCATTGAAAAAAGGTCTTCTACTTGGTTGTAAGACATGAGTAATGCACATCCTGATGTAGAGATAGTATGTGAAACCTCTCTTGGAGCATTGCAAAGAGGTCCTCTTCTTGTCCAGTTATAGGGAATGACTGGGTAATGCAAACCCTGACCTAGAGATAGTATGTGAAACCTATCCTGAAGCATTGAAAAGAGATCTTCTTTGTGTCTGTTGTAAGACACAAATAATGCAAACCCTGCCTTGGAGATAGTACATGAGATCTCTCTCGGAACAGTGTAAATAGGTCTTCTCCTTGTCTGAATGTAAGACAAGAGTAATGCAAACAGGACATTGGAAATTCAATTTTTATGAATTTAATGTGAACTATGACCTGGACATAGCATGTGAAACCTTTCTTGGAACATTATAAAGAGGTCTTCTTCTTGACTGGTTGTAAGACATGAGTAATGCAAACCCTGACCTGGAAATACAATTTTAAACTTTTCTTGGAGCATTGTAAAAAAGTCTTCTTGTCTGATTTTTAAGCACTCTTTTTATTCCCAAAGACATGAGTAATGCAAATCCTGAATGGGAAGACCTCTCCTAGAACATTGTAAAAAGGTCTTCTACTTGTCTGGTTGTAAGACATGAGTAATGCAAATCCTCATCCAGAGATAGTATGTGAAACTTCTCTTGGAGCATTGCAAAGAGGTCCTCTTCTTGTCTGGTTATAGGGAATGACTGAGTAATGCAAACTTTGGCCTTGAGATAGTAGGTGGAACCTCTATTGGAGCATTGTAAAGAGGTCTTCTACAAGTAATGCAAACCCTGACCTAGAGATAGTATGTGAAACCTATCTTGAAGCATTGAAAAGAGGTCTTCTTCTTGTCTGTTTTAAGACACAAGTAATGGATTTCCATCCTAAATTCCCCCAGAGGTTCTCCCCTCCCCCCCCCCCCCGTGTATAGATTGCATTCATTTATATTTTTGCCACCCAAATGCATTATTTTACATTTTTCTACATTGAACCTCATTTGCCATGTAGTTGCCCACCCCATTAATTTGTTTAGATCTTTTTGCAAGGTTTCCACATCCTGCGGAGAAGTTATTGCCCTGCTTAGCTTAGTATCATCCATAAATACAGAGATTGAACTGTTTACCCCATCCTCCAGGTTGTTTATGAACAAATAAATAGGACTGGTCTCAGCACAGAACCCTGGGGGACCCCACTACCCACCCCTGACCATTCTGAGTACTCCCCATTTATCACCACCCTCTGAACTCGCCCTTGTAGCCAGTTTTCAATCCATGTACTCACCCTATGGTCCACCCTCTGAACTCGCCCTTGTAGCCAGTTTTCAATCCATGTACTCACCCTATGGTCCATGCCAATGGACCTTATTTTGTACAGTAAACGTTTATGGGGAACTGTGTCAAATGCTTTTGCAAAATCCAGATACACCACGTCTACGGGCCTTCCTTTATCTAGATGGCAACTCACCTCCTCATAGAAGGTTAATAGATTGGTTTGTCAAGAACGATTCGTTATGAATCCATGCTGATTACTGCTAATGACACCATTCTCATTACTAAAATCATGTATATAGTCGCTTATCATCCCCTCCAAGAGCTTGCATACTATTGATGTTAGGCTAACTGGTCTGTAATTCCCAAGGATGTATTGGTTGTAGGGCACGAGTAATGCAAACCATGACCTGGAGATGGCACTCGAAAACTCTCTTGGAGCATTGTAAATAGGTCTTCTCCTTGCCTGAATGTAAGACAAGAGTAATGCAAACCCAGACCTGGAAATTCAATATTTTGAATTTAGTGCGAACTGCGACCTGGACATAGCATGTGAAACCTCTCTTGGAAAATTGTAAATAGGTCTTCTTCTTGACTAGTTGACTTGACTTGTAAGGCATGAGTAATGCAAAACCTGACCTGGAAATACAATTTTAAACGTTTCTTGGAGCATTGTACAAAGTTCTTCTCCTTGTCTGTTTTTTAAGCACTCTTTTTATTCTCAAAGACATTAGTAATGCAAATCCTGAATGGGAACTGGTACATAAGACCTCTCCTAGAGCATTGTAAAGAGGTCTTCTCATTGTCTGGTTTTAAAACACTAGTAAAGCAAACTTTATCCTAAAGATAGTATGAGGTAACCTCTCTTGGAGCATTGTAAAGAGGTCTTCTCATTGTTTGGTTGTAAAACATGAGTATTGTAAACCCTGATCTGGAGAAAGCATGTGAATGCTGTCTTGAAGCATTGTAAAGAAGTCTTCTCCATGTCGACATGAGTAATGTAAATCCTGAGCCGGAGCTGGTACATGAAACCTCCCTTGGTTGATTGTGCAATTATCTGCTGCTTTCCAGAACACAGAAGTAAATTTTCCTGATGAAGAGTCGTCTCTGGACACCGAAAAGGGCTGAGTCAGAACATTTGCATTCAGCAAAGCTTGGTGATGGTTGAGATAAACACCTATGACTTCAGATATTTTTCCTAATCTCCCCCCCCCCCCCAGCTTTTAATTACTAATTGCACCCGCCCCTGTGATTGGCTTCTGAAGGTTCACTGTTTTCCCAGGTGCATTTGAAAACTTTGAGCCGGCGCGGACTTTGTTTTCTAATCCTTCCTAAGAGTAATTCTCTGGCGAGGCTCATGGTGGGACCACGTTGTGATATAATTGTTAACTTACTACTCTGGTAGGCGTAATTTTAAGAAGGTACTTAGGAAAAAGAGACGGATGACAAAAAGGAGACACAAAGGATATTGTTCTTGAAATGCTCTTTCTGGCATAAAAAATAAAATAAAATAAATACATTGTGGGGTTTTTTATTGGTTCTGTAGAAGATCTTGTACAATTTCTGTTGGGTTTATTGCCTATTGGGTAACCAATGAAACTAGACAACCCTGTATTGGATCAGACAGTGAGAGGTCTATTTAAGCTCGAATGTCGATCGTTTCAGTCCGCAAGAGCGTGAGAGGAAATTACGTGATTCCCCTAATCCACTCTGACAGCTTGGATGGATGATCATCTGTGCCCTCATTACAGGAAAGCCCCAGCAGTGCCTATTAGTGCCACCCATCAGTGCCCATCAGTGACACCAATCAGTACCCATTAGTGATGCCAGCCAGTACAGCCTTTCAGTGCCCATTAGTGCCTGCTCATCGGTGCTGCCCATAAATGCCCATCAGTGCATCCCATCAGTGCCGCCCATCAGTGCCCATCAGCGCCGCCCATCAGTGGTGCCTATCCATGCTGCCTATCAGCGCCCACCAGTGCCACCCATCAGTGCCCACCAGTACCACTTATCAGTGCCCACCAGTACCACTTATCAGTGCTGCCTATCAGTGCTCATCAGTGCCACATATCAGTGCCACCTATCAGTGCCCATCAGTGCTGCCCATCAGCGCCGCCCATCAGTGCTGCCTATCCATGCTGCCTATCAGCGCCCACCAGTGCCACCCATCAGTGCCCACCAGTACCACTTATCAGTGCCCACCAGTACCACTTATCAGTGCTGCCTATCAGTGCTCATCAGTGCCACATATCAGTGCCACCTATCAGTGCCCATCAGTGCTGCCCATCAGTGCCGCCCATCAGTGCTGCCTATCAGCGCCCGCCAGTGCCACCCATCAGTGTCTACCAGTACCACTTATCAGTGCTGCCTATCAGTGCTCATCAGTGCCACATATCAGTGCCACCTATCAGTGCCCATCAGTGAAACCTCATCAGTGCCCATCAGTGCCGCCTCATCAGTGCCCATCAGTGAAGGAGAAAAATTACTTATTTACCAAATTTACTGACAGGAACAGAAGAAAACGTATTTTTTTCACAATTTTCGGTCTTTTTTCTTTTATTTTGAAAAAAATAAAATAAAAACCCAGCAGTGAATAAATACCACCAAAAGAAAGCTCTATTTGTGTGAAGAAAATGATAAAAAATGTCATATGGGTACAGTGTTGCATGACCGCGCAATTGTCATTCAAAGTGCGACAGCGCTGAAAGCTGAAAAATGGCCTGGGCAGGAAGGGGCTGGCAGTGCCCCGGTATTGGAGGGGTTAACACCGCTTGAGCCCGAGCGTGACTGTTTAGAGAAGTCATCGACTCGCCAGCTGCTGCCGAAATAGAAGGGAATGTATTTTTTTTTCTGCGACCCTCGGAGAGCTGCGCATTGCTGTGGGAATTAACAGATGGAAAAACGGGTTAACAGCACATCATCGCTTCCACGCCGCTCCCCCAGGCACCGATCGTACGTAACAAATGAACTCCGTCTCTCGGATGGTTAATCTCCTTCCGCCAATCCTCCCTGCCAAGGAAAAATCTGGCGGCAGAGAGCTCGACGCGCACAGCCGAGCGTTTAACAACTTCCAAGCTTCGCCATTTGTAAAGAATACGCCGTGAGGCTGCATTCGCACTCCAGCGTTTTGAATCGCAGGTAGATTTGCCGCCATTCTGCCCGCGTTTTGAAAGCGCCGATGTGTGAATGACAAATCGCGGTAATCACATTCGAGATGCCATTCATGACACCTAAAATCGCGGTGCGGGTCTGCAGCGATTGTGCAACCGTGGCCATCCGCGACAATGTTCAAATACGTGCCACTTAAAGACGCAGTGACTTTAAAAAGGTCCCAATGGTTCCCCCGTCTCAGCAGTCAGCATCAGAGAGAAGGACAGAACTCCTCCTCCAGATCCTCCACCTCTCTGTGCAGCCATAGAGAGCCTCATTTATGACCCCCCCCGGTCTCAACAGTCAGCATCAGAGAGGAGGACAGAATTCCTCCGCCAGATCCTGCACCTCTCTGTGCAGCCATAGAGAGCCTCATTTATGACCCCCCCCCCTCCCGGTCTCAGCAGTCAGCATCAGAGAGGAGGACAGAACTCCTCCGCCAGATCCTGCACCTCTCTGTGCAGCCATAGAGAGCCTCATTTATGACCCCCCCTCTCAGCAGTCAGCATCAGAGAGGAGAACAGAACTCCTCCGCCAGATCCTGCACCTCTCTGTGCAGCCACGGAGAGGCTTATTTCTGCCCCCCCACCTCAACAGTCGGCATCAGAAAGGAGGACAGAACTCCTCCTATAGATCCTGCTCCTCTCTGTGCAGTTGTCTGTGCCTCCCCTGGTCTCAGCATTCAGCGGACTCCAGCCCCTCTCTGGTCTTCCTCCAGACCCTGCGCTTCTTGCTTTCCAGCTCCGCCCCCAGCTTCTTTATGGCAGCAGCACAAAGTAAGGGGGGGTGCACTGTGATGTAAGGGAGTGTGGGGGATTATTAAATTCTGATGGTAATTCGTAAATTCGAAAATAAGAAAGAAAATCCGAAAATTCTAAAGAATAACTAACTAATAATAACTATTAAATTCTAGGTATTGGAATTTCCTTTCAAATTTGGCTGTTAGTCAACGTAACAAGTACGAATTTATCCGAAGTTACGAATTATCCGAAATAATGAATGCCGCATCTAAACGAATGGAATGGAACAAATTATTAATAAATAATAATAATAATAAAATGTTATTATTATTATTGTTATTTATTATTAATAATTAGTTACGTTCCATTTGTTTAGATGCGGCATTCGTTATTTCGGATAATTCGTAACTTCGGATAAATTCGTATTCGTTACATTCACTAACAGCCAAATTTGAAAGGAAATTCCAATACCTATAATTTAATAGTTAGTAATGCTTAAGTTATTATTAATTAGTTATTATTTCATATTTTCTAATTTTTGGGTTTTCGGATTTTTGAATTTTCGAATTAACGAATTTTTGAATTAACAAATTTATGAATATTCGGAAAAAAATTGTTAAATGGGTTTTCTTTCATTCGGATATTCGGAGTTAACGAATTTGTTGAAACTAAACGAATTGCGCATGTTTAGGGGACATCTAGTCCTACAGATACAACTGGTCCTTTGAGGGCAACCTCAATGCTGATGCGTCCCGTGATGAAATTGAATCTGACAACCCCCCCCCCGATATACATGATAAGAGATCACGATGGGTAATCTCCTCGGAAAGGCGTTGTTGGGCTCTTCCAGGAAAATATCTCGATGTCCCACATACTCCATTCCCACAAATTGGCCATGCATTCAATTTGCTTCAGTGACAAGATGTGCTTCATATCCTCGACCGGAGCAGAAGATGTAATGGCTGACGGATTAGACGGGAACACGGCGTTCGTCTTCTCTGCGCTCCAGAGGAAATCGCCGCCTTCTGAGCTCAGCGTGTTTATTGAAGGCTCATTAAAAAAAACAATGAATCTCCTAACCGAGAGAAAAGCGATACATTTTGTTTTATTTTACCCTCTAAATGAAATTAAAGTGAACGACCATCAAACGTGAGGCGTTCCCAAAGTCTGTGTGAACCCGAAACTCATCTTTCCTCAAACACTTCAATACCGGGGGGGGGCGCCCCTTTCCTGCCAACTTTCAGCGCTCTCACATTTTGAATGACAATTACGCTGTCATGCAATGCTGTACCCAAATGAATTTATTATTTGAGACAGATAGAGCTTTCTTTTGGTGATATTTATATACACAGCGGTTTTTATTTTGTGCTAAATAAACAAACAAACAAAATAACAAATAAACAAACAAAAGACCGAAAAAAAAACACCATTTTCTTAGTTTCTGTTATAAAATTTAGCAAATAAGAATTTTTCTTTTTCACATACGTGCGCTCATGAGGCGGCACTGATGAGGCGGCATGGGGCATGAGGCAAAAAGGAAGTTCTGGACAGCCGCACTCCGGAATAAAGCCTTTATTAATAAAAAGTCCAACAGATACAAGAAACAGCAAAAAATGGGACAAACGAACTGACGCGTTTCACGCGTAACAGTGCTTAGTCACACTGATGTGGCAGCACTGATGGCCACTGATAAGCTTCACTGATGGGCATTGATGTGGCGGCACTGATGGGCATTGATGGACATAGGTGTATTGCACCCCAAAGCTCAAACACATGCTACCGATCACTCACTGTGTTCACTGAGTTCAAACACATATTTACTGGCCCCTTCCCCACTTATCCTAAAACATCCCCCTGTGTGTGCCCGCAGCAGCAGCCTGTGGGAGAGGAGAGGAGGGAAGCCAGCAGTACTGTAGGGGGAAGGGGGGCAGGGCAGTAGAGAGAATCTGTGCTGTACAGGGTGATTAGGGTGTGCCTGGACACACGTGGCACACCCTGTGCGCACACCTATATTGATGGGGCTGTATTGATGGGCACTGATGAGGCTGTACTGATGGGCACTGATGAGGCTGCACTGATGGCCACTGATAGGCTTCACTGATGGGCATTGATGAGGCAGCATTGTTGGGCACTGTTTGGCACTGGAGAGGCTGCACTGATGAGGTGGCACTGATGGCCACTGATAAGCTTCACTGATGGGCATTGATGTGGCGGCACTGACGGGCACTGATAAGCTTCACTGATGGGCATTGATGAGGCTGCACTGATGGCCACTGATACTTCACTGATGGGCATTGATGAGGTTGCACTGATGGCCACTGATACTTCACTGATGAGCATTGATGTGGCGGCACTGATAAGCTTCACTGATGGGCATTGATGAGGCTGCACTGATGGCCACTGATACTTCACTGATGGGCATTGATGAGGTTGCACTGATGGGTATTGATGTGACCACACTGATGGGCATTGTTGGGCACTGTTGGGCACTGATGAGGCAGCACTGATGAGGTGGCACTGATGGCCAGTCCACTGATAAGCTTCACTGATGGACACTGATGTGGCAGCACTGGTGGGCACTGATGAGGCTGCACTGATGGGCACTGATAAGGTTGCACTCATGGGTATTGATGTGGCCACACTGATGGGCACTGATAAGCTTCACTGATGGGCATTGATGTGGCAGCACTGGTGGGCACTGATGAGGCCACACTGATGGGCACTGATAAGCTTCACTGATGGGCATTGATCTGTGAAAAGCTGCTTCTAAAAATTGTCCAACAATTTCAGAATAATGAGCAGCCCCGATCCTCCTCTTCTGGGGTCCCCCCACCGGCACTTCTGGCCCCTCCCTCCTGCTGAAGCCCCCCCAGAGCAAGCAGCTTGTTATGAGGGCACCAGAGAAGGTTCCAGTGATGGTGTCCATTCACATACGGAGAACGGCTCGCCCCCCCCCCCACCTCTCTCTCTCCCGATTGGCTCACTGGCTGTGATTAACAGTAGTGGGAGCCAATGACAGGGCTAGGAGGGGTGATTGGTTGGGAATTTGTGCTAGGAGTGGTGATTTAGGAGGATTTGTGTTGGGGGGGAGGGATTTGGGGGGGGGGGGCTCCTGCTTGAAGAGGTAATATGGTAGAGGGAGAGGGGAATTGTGTTAGGAGGGGACATATTTTGGGGGCGGAGGATTTGTGCTAGGAAAGGGAATTGGGTGGTAATTTGTGCTAGAAGAAGTAAGATGGTAGTGGGGAGAGGAATTGTGAGGGGATTGTCTTTTGCGGGGGGGGATTTGTGCTAGGAGGGGAAGACATTTATTTTTTTGGGGGGGAGTTTTGTGCTAGGAGAGGGGATTGGTTGGGACTTCATGCTAGGAGTGGTGATTTAGGGGGATTTGTGCTAGGGGGGATTTGGGGGGGGGCTCATGCTAGAAGAGGTAATATGGTAGAGGGGAAGGGAAATTGTGTCAGGGGGGATTTTTTGGGGGAGAGGGGAGGATTTGTGCTAGGAGGGGGAACTATTTTTTTTTTGGGGGGGGGGTGCTAGAGAGGGAATTGGGTGGTAACTTGTGTTAGAAGAGGTAATATGGTAGTGGGGGAGGGGATTTGTGCTAGGAGGGGAATTTTCTTTGGGGGGGGGGGGGGGATTTGTGCTAGAAGGGAAAAAACATATTGTTGGGGGGGGGATTTGTGCTAGGAAAGGGAATTGGGTGGTAATTTGTTCTAGAAGAGGTAATATGGTAGAGGGGGGAGGGGAATTGTGTTAGGAGGGGATTTTTTATTTTGGGGGGGGGGAGGATTTGTGCTAGGAGAGGGAATTGGGTGGTAATTTGTGCTGGGAGGGGGATTTGGAGTAGGGGGTGTGCCCAGAGGGGAAATTTGAGGGGTAGAGGATTAATGCTAGGAGGGGTGATTTTTTTTGGGGGGGGGCATTTGTGCTGTGGGGATTTGGTGGATGGGGGGGGGGAGAATTGTGCTGGAGGGGGGATTTCAGCAGGGGGGGCAGATTTGTACTTGAAGGGGGGGGGGGGGTGGAATTAGAAGGTAAGCATGCAGATTACTGCTTAACTTTTTGGGGGGAATTTTTATTGACATACAATGCTCATACATCTTTTTTTGGGGGGGGGGGGGGGTAGTTTGGCATGTTCACCCTGGGCTCCAGATGACCTTGTCCCAGCACTGAACTTCAGCTCCTGCCCCCTTTTTTTTCTGTCAGCTCAGACAAGCTGTATAAATTTCCGGCTGTAGAGGAGAGAAGACTATAGATAAATAGGTACATCTTATGTAGGAGGATTTGTATCATCTCTGTGTATCACCTGAGGCCGGTCACTGCACTGGGTATATGGAAGGGTTTACAACCACTTTATTCATCAGGAGCGGCGGTGGCGGTTGCGACGGCGGCGGCGGCAGGGGGGGGGTTAGGGTGTTATGTGATATAATATCCGGGACGGTGTTTGGAGGAATTCTTGTGGCCCACATTATCCTCATTTATACTCGGTGACAACGACCCTTTTAACCCTTTAAATCCGGCGTGATGCCGCGTCGGCCGGCGTGCTGGAGGGGGAGGGGTTCCGTATCACATCACCGCGGAGTTAAGCCGCCGAACTTTTTTTTTTTTTGTACATTCCTCAGCGCCGCTCTCCCTCAGCTCCGCAGATCCCCTTACCTTCCTGATGAGTGAAGACATTAGAAATCAGACACAAGGCCCCTCATTAAACCTCTCGGCCCCCCGCAGACCTGATGCGGCAGCTGCTGGAGGGTCCGGCTGGGGGAACTGCAAATTACCTGCAATCAGATGGGATTAATGGCAGAGCGTGTCCCCTCCTAATACTCGCCTGATTAACGTGTCTCCATAGACATGCCCCCCCCCCGTCCCGTCCTGTCCCCCCCAACCCCCCGCCGCACTCGCTGGAGGACTTCTGCATGTCGGCGATTTTCCTCGAGATTTCTGTTTAATGATAATTGCAAAAGCAGGTTTTGGGGGGGGTTGCGTCACACCTATGCGATTTTTGGTGCTTTTTGCAGAAACGCACTACAGTCCATTCAACATACATTCCTATGGGACACGTTCAACATCTGTGCGTTTTTCTGCCGATTGCGTTTTTGGAAAGGATTCACTTCAATACTGGGCACATTCACCTAGGCATGTGCAGAACGTTGAGGTTCACACAGCTCCGGGGCGGCCGCGGTTTTCTAGAACTGGATTTAGTCCATTGATAGTTTATTTCAGGGGCTCCAAACTGCGGCCCGGGGGGGGGGGGGGAGACAAATCCCCGCTGCAAGATTTTATCCAGCTAGGGCCGGAGGTCTTCAGGTCAGCCTACCATGTTCATATCTCCCCAAACAACCCCACCTACCCCCTCCAGTCAGGTTCCCCTAGATGCACTGCTATCGGGCCATTGTTGGTTGTTAGGAACCGCCAGCACCCTAGCAACCAATTGTGTGCTTTCCCCATTTACAGGATGCTGGGGCCCCCTGGGCTCTCCAGACCCCCAGCCACACTGTAAGTGTCTGAGGTAAAGGTGGACTCTGATGGGGAACCTGATGTAAGGGGGTACTCTGATGGGGACCCTGATGTAAGGGGGTACTCTAATGGGGACCCTGATGTAAGGGGGTACTCTAATGGGGACCCTGATGTAAGGGGGTACTCTAATGGGGACCCTGATGTAAGGGGGTACTCTAATGGGGACCCTGATGTAAGGGGCACTCTGATGGGGACCCTGATGTAAGGGGGTACTCTAATGGGGACCCTGATGTAAGGGGGTACTCTAATGGGGACCCTGATGTAAGGGGGTACTCTAATGGGGACCCTGATGTAAGGGGGTACTCTAATGGGGACCCTGATGTAAGGGGGTACTCTAATGGGGACCCTGATGTAAGGGGCACTGTGATGGGGACCCTGATGTAAGGGGGTACTCTAATGGGGACCCTGATGTTAGGGGGCACTCTGATGAGGACCCTGATATAAGAGGGTACTTTGATGTGGACCCTGATGTAAGGAGGGACTCTGATGGGGACCCTGAAGTAAGGGGTTACTCTGATGGGGACCCTGATGTAAGGGGCACTCTGATGGGGACCCTGATGTAAGGGGGTACTCTAATGGGGACCCTGATGTAAGGGGTTACTCTGATGAGGACCCTGATATAAGAGGGTACTTTGATGGGGACCCTGAAGTAAGGAGTTACTCTGATGGGGACCCTGATGTAAGGGGTTACTCTGATGAGGACCCTAATATAAGAGGGTACTTTGATAGGGACCCTGAAGTAAGGAGTTACTCTGATGGGGACCCTGATGTAAGGGGTTACTCTGATGGGGACCCTGATGTAAGGGGTTACTCTGATGGGGACCCTGATGTAAGGGGTTACTCTGATGAGGACCCTAATATAAGAGGGTACTTTGATGGGGACCCTGAAGTAAGGAGTTACTCTGATGGGGACCCTGATGTAAGGGGTTACTCTGATGGGGACCCTGATGTAAGGGGTTACTCTGATGGGGACCCTGATGTAAGGGGTTACTCTGATGGGGACCCTGATGTAAGGGGGCACTCTGATGGGGACCCTGATTTAAGGGGGCACTCTGATAACTATGTAACTGTATAACTATAAGTATAATTGTAACTATATAAATATGAAACTATAACTATGTAACTTAAACTGTATCTATGTACAATAATAGAACTACGGAGGTCCAACAGGAAGATCTTAGCTGATTGGGCCAACCTTGTAGAGGTTCCCGGGGGGCCGCCACGTTTCTGGTGGATCTCCGCCGATCTAGAACCCGTCACAACCCTCGGCTGTCACTCCCTCCCCCACTACATGGGACATTCTATAATTGGGACAGGAAATGCGGCCAGCACATTCGGGGTTAAGTGACATTAACGCACCAAACCTGCATTCCGAGAATTTGCTTTCCTGACGGATTTGTGAAAGAATGTGCGATTATTATAATCCCAGTCCGGGGTACGGCTCTCTGAGGACGGCCCAGGCAGTTTAGCATTTTTTACCATCTTAAACTGGAGGGGGGGGGGGGTGGCAGAATGAAGGTGGGGGGTGCAGAAGGAAGGAAGGTGGGGGGGGGGAGAAGGAAGGTGGGGGGCAGAAGGAAGGAAGGTGGGGGGGGAGAAGGAAGGTGGGGGGGAGAAGGAAGGAAGGTGGGGGGCAGAAGGAAGGTTTGGGGGCAGAAGGAAGGAAGGTGGGGGGGGGAGAAGGAAGGTGGGGGGGAGAAGGAAGGTGGGGGGCAGAAGGAAGGTGGGGGGAGAAGGAAGGTGGGGGGGGAGAAGGAAGGTGGGGGGGAGAAGGAAGGAAGGTGGGGGGCAGAAGGAAGGTTTAGGGGCAGAAGGAAGGAAGGTGGGGGGGGGAGAAGGAAGGTGGGGGGGGAGAAGGAAGGTGGGGGGGAGAAGGAAGGTGGGGGGCAGAAGGAAGGTGGGGGGAGAAGGAAGGTGGGGGGGGAGAAGGAAGGTGGGGGGGAGAAGGAAGGAAGGTGGGGGGCAGAAGGAAGGTGGGGGGCAGAAGGAAGGTTTAGGGGCAGAAGGAAGGAAGGTGGGGGGGGGAGAAGGAAGGTGGGGGGGAGAAGGAAGGTGGGGGAGAAGGAAGGTGGGGGAGAAGGAAGGTGGGGGGCAGAAGGAAGGTGGGGGGAGAAGGAAGGTGGGGGGCAGAAGGAAGGTGGGGGGCAGAAGGAAGGTGGGGGGAGAAGGAAGGTGGGGGGGGAGAAGGAAGGTGGGGGGGAGAAGGAAGGAAGGTGGGGGGCAGAAGGAAGGTGGGGGGCAGAAGGAAGGTGGGGGGAGAAGGAAGGTGGGGGGGGAGAAGGAAGGTGGGGGGGAGAAGGAAGGAAGGTGGGGGGCAGAAGGAAGGTGGGGGGCAGAAGGAAGGTTTAGGGGCAGAAGGAAGGAAGGTGGGGGGGGGAGAAGGAAGGTGGGGGGGAGAAGGAAGGTGGGGGGCAGAAGGAAGGTGGGGGGCAGAAGGAAGGTTTAGGGGCAGAAGGAAGGAAGGTGGGGGGGGGAGAAGGAAGGTGGGGGGGAGAAGGAAGGTGGGGGAGAAGGAAGGTGGGGGGCAGAAGGAAGGTGGGGGGAGAAGGAAGGTGGGGGGCAGAAGGAAGGTGGGGGGGCATGCGCTGGAAAATAAGAGCCCAGAGATATTCAGAGAGGGATGAATATTGTTATTTCCGCTCAGGATGGTGACGGCTTCTTACAACTCAGAGCCCTGGAACCCCTCGGGGGCTGGGATTGGTTCCCTAATATGTTTTGTGGTTTAAAAGCAAAACCTTGGGGTCACCCCCCCCCCCATATTCCTGGGGAAAGTCAACCTTTTACCCATCTCCATCAATACATTCCTGAAACGTCACGTTATACAAAACAGGATCCCCTCCCCCAGTGATCAGACTGTACATTGTAACTTTGTAGAAGGAGGAGGGAAAAAAAAAAAGATGTGTTGGCAGCCCATTGATTTTCAGTGGGCTGCCTTAACCCCTTCAATTCCGGACACTTTCAACCCCTTCCTGCCCAGGCCAATGTTCAGCTTTCAGCGCTGTCACACTTTGAATGACAATTGCGCGGTCGTGCTACACTGTACCCAAACTAAATATTTATTATTTTGTTCACACAAATAGAGATTTCTTTTGGTGGTATTTAATCACCACTGGGGTTTTCAGTTTTTTCTAAGTAAAAAAAAAAAAAAGACCAGAAATTTTGAAAAAAAAAAAGTTTTTTCTTTAAATAATCTTTCTTCATAAATTTAGGCCAAAAGATATTCTGCTACATTTCTTTGGTGAAAATAACCCAAATCATTGTATATTGTTTATTTATATAGTTTTTTCATGAATTATGTAGAGTTAGGGAGATGCTTTTACAAAATGAATGAGGCAAGGAAGGGGCTTTTTTTTTTTTTTTTTTTGCACAATTTATTTTTTTGTGTGTTTGTGTGTTCTGTCAATTTGTTTCCTCTGCACAGTTTTTGTTTTTTTTTTTGTTTGTTTTTTTAGTTCTTTTTAGGCATTATGCAAAGTGAGGGAGATTCTTCTAAAACAAATT
This sequence comes from Aquarana catesbeiana, assembly GCF_042186555.1. Classification (NCBI taxonomy): domain Eukaryota; kingdom Metazoa; phylum Chordata; class Amphibia; order Anura; family Ranidae; genus Aquarana; species Aquarana catesbeiana. Next base: position 232,241,725 of record NC_133335.1, on the reverse strand, counting down.
AATGAGGCAATGAAGGGGCTTTTTTTTTTTTTTTTTTTTTTGCGCCAAATGTTTTTTTTTGTGTGTGTTTCATTGTTTATTGGGCACTGTCAATTTGATATGCTTCCTTTACTTTCTGCACAGTTTTTTTTTCTTAGGCATTATGCAGAGTGAGGGAGATTCTTCGAAAAAAAAAAAAATGAATGAGGCAAGGAATGGACTTTTTGGGTTTATTTTTGACACAAGATTTTTTTTTTGTGCGCGTGTGTATTTCATCGTTAATTGGACACTGTCATTTTGAACTTTTTCCTTTACTTTCTGCACAGTTATTTTATTTATTTATTTTTTTTTTAGGCATTATGCAGAGTGAGGGAGATACTTCTAAAAAAATGAATGAGACTAGGAAGAAGCTTTGTTTTTGTCTTTTTTTTGTTTTGTTTTTTAGGCATTATGCAGAGTGAGGGAGATTTTTCTAAAAAAAAAAAAAAAAAAAAAAAAAAAAAAAAAAATGAATGAGGCAAGAATGGGCTTTCTTGTGTTTATTTTTGGCACAAGATTTTTTTTTTTTGTGCATGTGTGTATTTCATTGTTAATTGGGTACTGTGATTTTGAACTTTTTTTTTTTGGTTCAATATTTTTTTTTTTTTTTTTTTCGTGAGTGTGTGTATTTCATAGTTAATTGGGCACTGTCATTTTGAACTTTTTTTTATTTGTATTTTTTGCACAAGATTTTTTTTTTTTCCATGAGTGTGTGTTTTTCATCGTTAATTGGGCACTGTCATTTTGAACTTTTTACTTTACTTTCTGCACAGTTATTTTATTTTTTAGGCATTATGCAAAGTGAGGGAGATTCTTCTAAAAAAAATGAATGAGACTAGGAAGGGGCTTTTTTTTTCTTTTTTCTTTTTTTTTTTTTGCACAAGAAAAAAACATTTTTTTGCATGTGTGTGTGTATTTCATTGTTTGTGTTTGTATTTCATTGTTAATTGGGTACTGTCAATTTAAAATTTTGGGGGAGGGGTTTTTTGCACAAGATTTTTTTTTTGTTTGTATTTCATTGTTATAATTGGGCACTGTCAATTTGAACTTTTTTGCTTTTGTTTTTGCATGTTATGTTTTTATTTTTTATTTTTTATTTATTTTTTTTAGGACACCTGCGTTTTAGTGCATTTACCATTGCAATTACAATTGCACAAAAATTTTGGCAGGTCCTATTTAAAAAAAAGAAAAAAATACTCTTAAAGACTAAAAAAAAAAAAAAAAAAAAAGATTTGGAGGATTTAAAAATATTTTTTTTAAAGGAAAGGAAATACTCTGCAACCCGGCCACATAGGAATTAATGGGTTTCAAAATGGATTTTACAGCAGAAAAATGGACAAGTGGGCCCTAATCGACCCCGGCGCCGCGTATTGGATGAGAAAGGCACGCGTCCACCCCGGAGTCAGCAGAGAAATAGCCGGGGGGCTCCCCTCGCCATCGGGGGGTCTGAGAAGCCAACGAGCGGTGACGGAGGGAGCAGATGTCCTATTAGGAAGGAGTGAGGACGCGTTTCCGTTGGTAGGAAGCATTCCCACACACCCCGCTGCCATCTGCCCATTAGCTCTGTGCCTCCTCGTCAGTTTGGACCATGTGGCGGCACACACCCACATAGCCGGGAGATCGGAGAAGGTGCCAGACGAGGACAGCTGCCACGATCTGGAAGCCTCCGTGCCTTTTGTCTGCCAGCGCATCCTCCTGGCCTCCCCTTTTATTATCATTGTCAGTGGTTAGAGAGAAGTTCTCGGCATCTGTGCGCAAAGCGGGAAAAAAACGCAGCGATGAGACGCCAACGGGTGAGCTCATCCTCCCGCCGGATACAGACTGACCCGGATACAGACTCATCCTCATAGAGATACAATGTATCAAAGACAAAATGTTTTTTTTTTATTTAATTTTTTTTTTTTTATGGCCGGCTCACACCAGAACGCGGCGCTGGAAAGGCGCATTCCATGCACGCTTCCCAAAACGCATCGCTCCTTGCAATCTGCTGTGGTGTGCCGAAGCATTGCTAATGGCACACCAAATACGGAGCGCAAATACATTGCGTTTGTGGGCACCGGATCGCATTGCACTGGGGTACCGTGCGATTTGCTGCAGCGTTTTTTTTTTTTTTTTAAAGTAGTGCATGCGCTGCTTTTACTGCATTCCAGTGCGATTTGCAGCCCATTCAAATGATGCTTGTGCTGTGATCGCACGGGCCCTTAGGCCCCCTGCCTTTTAGGATTGCGCGGCAGACCGCGCGAAAAACATGCGCTTTGCCGGAAAAGCGTTGCAAATTGCGCATCGCGCTTGTGTCGCCGTTAAATGTCGATGGCACCCCAAGCGCTGGCAGCGGTCGCGCCTTGCCACGTGTTTTGTCGTGCGACGAACGCGCTGCAAACGCACCACAAAAATGTGGTAAAAAAAACGCACCACGTTCCACTCCAACAAAAGTACAGAAGGTTCTTTGGAGCGTTTGTCAAGCATAGCGCAGCCCATTCAAGTGAATCTTCGGAGGGGTTTCCTCTCACTTCCTGTTGTGGCTCTGGGACAGGAAGTGGAGGGAATGTTCCCCCCCAATGGAACAGGGGCTCTAACCCTTCTACACTCCATCCAAAACGACTGCAGATACACTATAAGAGGTCTATTTATCAATGTTTTATTCCTACATTCACTCGACTTTCACCCAAAATTCACAAAATCCTTAAAGATTCACTCAAGGTTCACCCAAAATTCACGGAATCCTCAAAGACTCACTCAACGTTCACCCAAAATTCACAAAATCCCCAAAGATTCACCCAGGATTCATGAAATCCTCAAAGATTCACTCAAGGGTCACCCAAAATTCACAAAATCCCCAAAAGATTCCCTCAACATTCACCCAAAATTCACAAAAATCCTCAAATATTCACTCAAGGTTTACCCAAGATTCACAAAATACTCAAAGGATCGCTCAACATTCAGCCAAAAGTCACAAAATCCCCAAAGATCCACTCAGCGTTCACCCAAGATTCACAAAATCCTCAAAGATTCACTAAACCGTCACGCAAAGTTCACGAAATCCCCAAAGATTCACTCAACGTTCACCCAAGATTCATGAGGTCCTCAAAGATCCACTGAACGGTTGCCTAAGGTTCACGAACACCTTAAAGATTCACTCAATGTTGACACAAAATTCACAAAATCCCCAAAGATTCACTCAATGGTCACCCAAGATTCACAAAATCCTTAAAGATTCACTCAACATTTACCCAAAATTCACAGAATCCCCAAAGATTTACTCACAAAACCCTCAAAGATTCACTCAACGTTCACCCAAGATTCACAAAATCTCCAAAGATTCACTGAAAGTTCACACAAGATTTACAAAATCCCCAAAGATTCAGTGAACATTCACTCAAAATTCACCCAAGATTCCCTAAATCCTCAAAGTTTACTCAACTTTCACCCAAAATTCATGAAATCCTCAAAGATTCACTCAACGGTCTTCCAAAGTTCAAAAGATCCTCAAAGATTCACTCAACGTTCACCCAAAATGAATGTAATCCTTAAAGATTCACTCAACATTCAACCAAAATTCACAAAATCCCCAAAGATTCACTCAACATTCAACCAAAATTCACAAAATCCCCAAAGATTCACTCAACATTCAACCAAAATTCACAAAATCCCCAAAGATTTACTCAACATTTACCCCAAATTCACTGAATCATCAAAAATTCATTCAACGATCACCCAACACTCACGAAACCCCCAAAGGTTCACTCAATGGTCATCCAAGATTCATGTAATCCTCAAAGATTCACTCAACATTCACCCAATATTTACAAAACACTCAAAGATTTAGTCAATGTTCACTCAACATTCACTAAATCCTTCATGATTCACTCAACATCCACCCAAGATTCACTAAATCCTTAAAGATTCACTCAACATTCACCCAAAATTCACTAAATCATTAAAGAATCACTCAACATTCACCCAAGATTCACTAAATCCTCAAAGATTTACTCAACGTTCATCCAAGATTCGCTAAATCCTCAAATATTCACTAAACATTCACCCAAGATTCACAAAATCCTTAAAGATTCACTCAACATTTACCCAAGATTCATGAAATCCTCAAGGATTCACTAAATCTACATCATTCACAAAATCTTCAAAGATTCACTCAATGTTCACCTAAGATTCACTTAGTCCTCAAATATTCACTCAATATATTCTGAAAGATTCACTCAACATTCACAAAATCCTCAATGATTTACTTAATATTCACTCAAGATTCACAAAATGCTCAAAGATTCACCCAGCATTCACCCAAGATTCACAAAATCCTCAAGTATTCACTCAATGTTCACCTAAGATTCACAAAGTTCTCAAAGATTCACTCAACATTTACCCAAAATTCCTCAAATATTTACTCAACATATCCTCAAAGATTCACTCAACATTCATAAAATCCTTTAAAGATTCACTCAGCATTCACCCAAGATTCACTAAATCCCCAAATATACACTCAAATTTACCCAAGATTCATAAAATCCTCAAAGATTCACTTAACATTCACAAAATCCTCAAAGATTCACTCAACGTTCACCTAAAATGTACTGAATCCTCAAAGATTCACTCAACATATCCTCAAAGATTCACTCAACATTCACAAAATACTCAAAGATTCACTCAACGTTCACCTAAGATTCATGAGATCCTCAAAGATTCACTCAACATTCACCTAAGATTCACAAGTCCTTAAAGATTTACTCAACATTCACCCAAGATTCCCTAAATCCTCAAAGATTCACTCAGCGGTCGCCCAAGGTTCACTGAACACTGTGAACTTCTCACAGTGTGCATTATAAGCTGCAGCAAGTCAGACAGAGCTCCGCCCCATTTCCTTCATTTCAGTTCTTTCATGGAGGCTCAGAATCACATGTGGGCGTCGCCTATGCAAATACAGACTGCTTAGGAACACCCACTCCTCCAAAATCCCACCCACCCACCAAGATTTTTTTGATATTTGCTTAACTCCTCCCACTGCTTGCATCAGGGTTGAGGGCTCTAGGGAGGAGTCCTGAGGCTGGGGGCTGGGATGTTGTCAGGAAGCTATGTACTACCCCTTGCTGGCCCCTCCCACCAGCCCTGATCTGCCGGCATTGCCTAGAGAAGCGCAGAGACCCAGTGATGATGTCACTTGATCTAAAATAAGTCATGTAATAAAGAGTTCGCAGCCAGTGGAGGAGGCGGCAGATTAAGTCACCAGCTGAAGCTGTGGCCCCTCCCTGTAGACAGTTCCCAGTTTGCGCCCAGCGGGGGTCCTCAGCCTATTAAGCTGACCCTTTTCTGCTCGCCCCGTCTGCGCTGACATAACTGAGCGCACATACACAACGCCGAACAAAACGGGGACAATTGGTGACAAATGGATGGCAGAGCATCCCCTGTCAGGGTTGCCACGGTGACACCAGCCAGGCGCGGAGCGAAGCGAGGAGGATGCCGTGCGGGGGGGGGGGGGGGATCCGTCCGATGCTGTGCAGAACGCAGGTGCGTCCTGAAAAAGATCAACAAATAAATCAATAAATAATTTAAACTAATGAAAAAGAAATAACTAAAAAAATTGATAAGACATAAATAAGAAAAAAAATATTATTAATAATAATAATAATAATAATAATGATTAAAAGTGAACAATAAATTAATAAATAAAGTAATCATAAATTAAAAATATAGATAAACAAAAAATAGATAATAAATAAAAAAGATGCAAATAACAATAATTTAAAAATTAAACAATTAATAAATAATAAATTCATAAATAATAATAATTTCTTATATATATATATATATATATATTAGTAATTAGCAACTTATATTGGGACTGCAATAGTGCAATAAAATAAATAATTAATAATATAGATAAATAAATAGATAATAAATAAATAAGATGTAAATAATAATAATAATAACAAATTAAAATTGAACAATACATAATAAATCAATAAATAATAATAATTATTATTATTATTTTGTTTATACTAGTAATGGCAGTAATCAGCAACTTATAATGGGACTACGATAGCGCAGTAAACAATAATCAAATCAAAAAATATTTAAAAAATATAGATAAAGAAATAAAAAGATAATAAATAAATATGTAAATAATGATAATAATAATAATAATAATAATAATAATAATAAATTAAAATTGAACAATAAAAAAATAATAAATCAATAAATAAATCAATAAGTAATAATATATTTTTTTATACTAGTAATGGCAGTAAACAGCAACTTATAATGGGACTGCGGCAGTGCAATAAACAATAGTTAAATCAATAAATAATAAAAAAATATAGAAAAATAAATAAGATGTAAATAATAATAATAATAATAACAATAATAATAAATTAAAATTGAACAATAAAAAAATAATAAATCAATAAATAAATCAATAAGTAATCATATATTTTTATACTAGTAATGGCAGTAATCAGCAACTTATAATGGGACTGTGGCAGTGCAATAAACAATAGTTAAATCAATAAATAATAAAAAATCTAGAAAAACAAATAAGATGTAAATAATAATAATAATAAATTAAAATTGAACAATAAATAAATAACAAATCAATTAATAAATCAATAAATAATAATATATTTTTTATACTAGTAATGGCTTTAACCAGCAACTTATAATTGGAGTGCGATAGTGCAATAAACAATAATTAAATCAATAAACAATTAAAAATATAGATAAATAAACAAATAAGATGTAAATAATAATAAATTGAACAATAAATAAATAATAAATCAATAAATGCATAAATAAATATGGGAGAACTGACTAACTGCCACTGATACCACTAGTGACATTAGGACCTGATTCACACCTATTGCATTTTTAGGGCTTTTTGCATTTTGCAGATTTAAACTACCGTCCATTTAAGATGGTTTCCTATGGAACACGTTCTGTAGTGCAAATCAGCAAAATGCAAAACTAAAAATGCAATAGGTGTGAGTCAGGCCTAATACAGTGATCAGTGCTAATACTATACACTGTCACTGTACTAATGAAACCGACTGGTAAGGGGTTAACATCTAGGGGCGATCAAAGGGTTAAATGTGTGCCTAACAGTGTGGAATGATTTCACTAATAGATCTCTTAGTTTCTCATCCCTGTTAAAGGTTTTCTTACAATAATGCCTTTTCTGTATTAAATTGGTTGTCTTGTCTGTAACTTCTGCGCAAACCAATCAACTTATTGGGATTTTTTTTTTTTCACCAAAAATATGTAGCAGAATACAAATTGGCCTAAATTGATGAAGAAATTCAATTTTTTTTATTTTTTTTATTGGATGTGTTTTATAGCAGAAAGTAAAAAAGAATTTTTTTTTTTTTTTTTTAAATTGTCGCTCTTCTTTTGTTTATAGCGCAAAAAAAAAAAAAAACGCAGAGGTGATCAATTACCATCAAAAGAAAGCTCTATTTGTGGGGAAAGAAAAGCACATCAATTTTATTTGGGTACAGCGTCGCACGACCGCGCAATTGTCAGTTAAGTTAACGCAGTGCCAAATCGCAAAATAATGGTCTGGTCATGAAGGGGGGAAAAATCTTCCGCGGCTGAATCTGTTAAATTACATTTCCCCAGGGCCCCATCATGTCAACAGAAGGGCCCAGGAGGTGGGAGCAGAGGAGGAGTTTTTTTTTTTTTTCAATTTTGGGGCGCAGGTGGATAAAGTCAGTGCCACTGTTCTGCTGCACCTCGGGAAAGGTGGGGGGGTTGTAGGCGGGGTTGAGGGGGTTGGGGGGTGTTGTAGGTGGGGTTGGAGGGGGGGGTGTTGTAGGTGGGGTTGGAGGGGGGGGTGTTGTAGGTGGGGTTGGGGGGCACCGTCAGGAAAGGTATACGGGGCCATATGATTTCTAGCAGCAGCCCTGGATGGAAAAGGGGGGGTTGGAGGGGCGTTGTAGGCGGGGTTGGAGGGGGGGTTGTAGGCGGGGTTGGAGGGGGTTTGTAGGTGGGGTTGGGGGGATTGTAGGCAGGGTTGGAGGGGAATTTGTAGGTGGGGCTGGAGGGGGGTTGTAGGCGGGGTTGGGGGGCCCCGTCAGGAAAGGTATACGGGGCCATATGATTTCTAGCAGCAGCCCTGGATGGAAGGGGGGTTGTAAGCGGAAGTGGAGGGGCGTTGTAGGCAGGATTGGAGGGGGGTTGTAGACGGGGTTGGAGGGGGTTTGTAGGTGGGGTTGGGGGGGTTGTAGGCAGGGTTGGAGGGGGATTTGTAGGTGGGGCTGGAGGGGGGTTGTAGGCGGGGTTGGGGGCCATCAGGAAAGGTATACGGGGCCATATGATTTCTAGCAGCAGCCCTCGATGGAAGAGGGGTGTTGTAGGCGGGGTTGAGGGGGTTGGGGGGGTTGTAGGCTGGGTTGGAGGGTGGATTGTAGGCGGGGTTGGGGGGATGTAGGTGGGGTTGGAGGGGGGGTGTTGTAGGTGGGGTTGGGGGGACCCCGCCAGGAAAGGTATACTGGGCCATATGATTTCTAGCAGCAGCCCTGGATGGAAGAGGGGGGGTTGTAGGCAGGGTTGGAGGGGGGGTTGTAGGCGGGGTCAGGGGGGATGTAGGTCGGGTTGGAGGGGAGGTGTTGTAGGTGGGGTTGGGGGGGCCCCCGTCAGGAAAGGTATACGGGGCCATATGATTTCTAACAGCAGCCCTGGATGGAAGAGTAAGTAGTAAGCAATTTAGCGGAAGACACTGGGCAGGGCTGACACCACTTAGTCCTGAGAAATGCCATCTGTTGTCAATAGGGAATTGGCCGGTCTTCAAAGAGATAGAGATTGCAGAGATGTACGACATTTTTTTTTATTGCCCTGACGTACACTTTAATAAAAACGTGGCTTCCTACAATCACCAGCTGGCTGTCATTGGCCCTTTAAAGTTTGGCTCGCAGCACCTGACCGGTTCCTGGCATTCCGGGGGGGGGGGGCTTCTGCAGGAAAATCCGAGCTGGTTACACCTTTTTTCTTTGCATCATAAAAGGATTTTTACCCCTTGAGATCACAATAAGCAAATGAGGGGAGAGAATAAAGAGAGTTGGGGGGGGGCGAGGATAAAAAAAAGTCAACTAGTGGCAGATCAGCTGTATTTGGGGGCTGCTCCCCTCTCGGAGGGGGGATCTGGGATGGGGGGGGTGGGGGGGGCTCAGTTTGGGCTGTGTGGGAAAAGCACAGTCTCTGCTTCTCACACATTGTTTTCCATCTCTTCAGCCGCTCGGCTCCCCCCTCGTCCCCTCCTCAGAGCCGTTGAAGCCACAAAAGCTGTACTTGGCCATTGTGTGGTTTGGGGACAGCTGAGAGGATGGAGTTCTAGATGTCCCGAGCCCTTCTGTGAGAGGTGGTGGTGGGGGGTAGTACGGTGTGGGGGGGTGGGGGATTCAGGACAATTGTCCCCGCACCCCCACCCCTCCTTCGCCTGATGCACAATGGCTTAGGATCCACTTAGTCTCCTTTCTCACTAATCTGCGTCCCCGGGGGTTAAATATGGTTACATTTTCATTAGGTAATAATAGCGGAAGGTCGGCTAATGGTAACACGGCCTTGGCCATTGTCATGCAGATGAGGTTCCGAGGCTGGCACGGTCAACGTTACATGGAGAGAGAGTGTCATTGCCGAGTCCTCAATGGAATTCCATTCCCAGGGATTATTAACTCCATCACTTCCGCACTTGGCGGGCCATCTTCTATCCCCGTAGGGCGCCTTCTTCTTCCACTTTTGTTGGCCGCGAGTGTTTGCACTCTTGGGGTCACGTGACCGCAGCCTACAGCCCGACGTCCCGTCCACTTTCACAGGACCCTCTTAAATAAGAGTTGACGAAACCTATGGCGTAGTAGATTAGGTTAAGGGTTGGGTTGGGTTGGGTTGGGAAGAGGGGGAGGGAGATGTCCCAATTACCCTTTAGAAGCAGGATTTGGTCCAAGCTAGAGAAGATTTTGATCTTCCCATCGAGCGCCAAATTGTCTTGTCCATTGTCTTTGGCCGCCTAAGCGCTCGTATTTGTGCACCGGCTAATTAAAGAGCTTTGGTCTTCAGGAGCATCTAGAGAACTTAACAAACCGGTGGCGCCTCAAGCTTGAAGACCATTTGCATGGAAATAGGATTTGTTACTTAAAACCCGCCAGACTCCTCCCGGGCAAACCTCGGATTTTAATTCCCGAGCTAACGGCGTCACTCCTTTCCCTAGTTTTAGTTTGAAGTTTCGAAGAGTCTACATAGAAACGTTTGGCTCTAAGAATGAATGGTTTTGCAAAAGCTGATATTAATGGGTGGCAAAGCTAAGTCTTAATTGACCAGAATGGAAAGATAGAGGTGGCACCCATGGCCAACATTCGTAATGCATAGATTAAGCAAAAAGTAAAAGGAAATCCAACGATAGAGGCCAAACATGAAGTATATAAACGTACACTATATTGTCAAAAGTATTGGGACACCTGTCTTTACATGCACATGAACTTTAATGGCCTCCCAGTCTTAGTCCGTAAGGTTCAATATTGAGTTGGCCCACCCTTTGCAACTATAACAGCTTTAACTCTTCTGGGAAGGCCGTCCACAAGGTTTAGGAGTGTGTCTATGGGAATGTTTGACCATTCTTCCAGAAGCGCATTTGTGAGGTCAGGCACTGATGTTGGATGAGAAGGCCTGGCTCGCAGTCTCCGCTCTAATTCATCCCAAAGGCGTTCTGTCGGGTTGAGGTGCAGGCCGGTCAAGTTCCTCCACCCCAAACTCGCTCATCCAAGGACCTTGCTTTCATTTGGCGGAGGGGGGGATTATGGAGTGGGGATATTTTTCAGGGGTTGGGCTTGGCTCCTTAGTTCCAGTGAAGGGAAATTTTAAGGCGTCAGCGCACCAAGACATTTTGGACAATTTCATGCTCCCCAACTTTGTAGGAACAGTTTGGGGACGGCCCCTTCCTGTTCCAACATGACTGCGCACCAGTGCACAAAGCAAGGTCCATAAAGACATGGATGAGCGAGTTTGGGGAGCCGTCCCTGCCGGGCGAACACAGTAATTATTGCTAGCGACTATAGCCGCCATGTAAAAATCTGACACGCTGGTGGTCATACCCAAGTCGATCGATGAATCAACTTGGGTACAAGCAACCTGCCAATAGATTGTTTGAATCTTGGCCGGTCCCTGCTGAACTGGCCAAGAGTCAAACTATCTATGGCCGGCTTAGGCTGCTCTGTGGTCCAGCAGAAGAGAACTGGGCTGACAACGCTGCTTTGGATTCCAGTGCAGCAGAGGCAGCATTGTCGACCCAAAAGCGGAACTTCACTCGAGGGCGGAATCGCAGGACGCGTTTGCGATGCCATTACTTGTCAATATCACGCTAATCGCGGTGTGACACTGTCGCCCAAAAGATGCTTCTGCTCCTTTTTGAGTGACAAGCTTCGTGTGTTGCGATTTTGCCACGATTTATTGCAACAAAATCACACCGCGATTGGGTTGCCATTACCAAGTACTGGCACTGCAGACGCATCCTGCGATTCCGCCCCCAAGATTCAAATCGCCTAGGTGTGATTGGAGTCTTAGTAAATAAATACTGTTGGAAGGTCTATTATATTTACTTGTTTTACCCTTTTTTAAGGACTAACCTGAAATATATGGGGGAGACGGGGGGGGGGCTTCTCGCCGTGCGTTGGGCGGTCACCCTGCCCTCCTATGTCGATGGAGCTCGCTTTGTTTGAGTCAGGGTTAAGAAGCCAGGCAGAGGTCACCATCTATATAAGCGCAGGGTCAGAGGTCAGCAATTAACATGGTGCCTTCCATTCTGCTGTCATTCAGGGGAATGGACACAATGTAACGTTCTTCAGCTTCCACAATGATTGCCGAGCAATCAGCACTGATTTCAGTTTATTTCCTTTCTGTGCACTTGTCAAAAGTTTCCGGACATTTCTCTGGACATTGTGAGTGTTACCGATCACTGATCCCTCCCAGAGAAGGGTACCTGTCACAATCTATAGTCATAACCAAGAGCCAGAATATAGGTTTCGACATTTTAATACTGACCTCTGTCCTTCCCTTAAGTCTTTCACAGTTGTACCGGCTCCTCTCCTGGACTGAAATGGCTTTCTCTGATTTCACCGCACACTGTGAGCTTCTTACAGTGTGCATTAGGAGCTGCAGCAAGTCAGGTAGAGCCCCGCCTCATTTCCTGGCTGGGGGATGCCCATCATCTAGCTCATTCCTCCCCAACTTGATTGTCACTCCTTTCATTCATTGGAATGGAGGAGCACCACCAATGTAAGGAACATTCTTCCCACTGATCACCAATGTAAGGAACATTCTTCCCACTGATCACCAATGTAAGGAACATTCTTCCCTCTGATCACCAATGTAAGGGACATTCTTCTCACTGATCACCAATGTAAGGAACATTCTTCTCACTGATCACCAATGTAAGGAACATTCTTCCCACTGATCACCAATGTAAGGAACATTCTTCCCTCTGATCACCAATGTAAGGGACATTCTTCTCACTGATCACCAATGTAAGGAACATTCTTCTCACTGATCACCAATGTAAGGAACATTCTTCTCACTGATCACCAATGTAAGGAACATTCTTCTCACTGATCACCAATGTAAGGGACATTCTTCCCACTGATCACCAATGTAAGGAACATTCTTCCCTCTGATCACCAATGTAAGGGACATTCTTCTCACTGATCACCAATGTAAGGAACATTCTTCTCACTGATCACCAATGTAAGGGACATTCTTCTCACTGATCACCAATGTAAGGGACATTCTTCCCACTGATCACCAATGTAAGGAACATTCTTCCCTCTGATCACCAATGTAAGGGACATTCTTCTCACTGATCACCAATGTAAGGAACATTCTTCTCACTGATCACCAATGTAAGGAACATTCTTCTCACTGATCACCAATGTAAGGAACATTCTTCTCACTGATCACCAAAGTAAGGAACATTCTTCTCACTGATCACCAATGTAAGGGACATTCTTCTCACTGATCACCAATGTAAGGGACATTCTTCCCACTGATCACCAATGTAAGGGACATTCTTCCCACTGATCACCAATGTAAGGAACATTCTTCTCACTGATCACCAATGTAAGGAGCATTCTTCCCACTGATCACCAATGTAAGGGACATTCTTCCCACTGATCACCAATGTAAGGAACATTCTTCCCACTGATCACCAATGTAAGGAGCATTCTTCCCACTGATCACCAATGTAAGGGACATTCTTCTCACTGATCACCAATGTAAGGAACATTCTTCTCACTGATCACCAATGTAAGGGACATTCTTCTCACTGATCACCAATGTAAGGGACATTCTTCCCACTGATCACCAATGTAAGGAACATTCTTCCCTCTGATCACCAATGTAAGGGACATTCTTCTCACTGATCACCAATGTAAGGAACATTCTTCTCACTGATCACCAATGTAAGGAACATTCTTCTCACTGATCACCAATGTAAGGAACATTCTTCTCACTGATCACCAAAGTAAGGAACATTCTTCTCACTGATCACCAATGTAAGGGACATTCTTCTCACTGATCACCAATGTAAGGGACATTCTTCCCACTGATCACCAATGTAAGGGACATTCTTCCCACTGATCACCAATGTAAGGAACATTCTTCTCACTGATCACCAATGTAAGGAGCATTCTTCCCACTGATCACCAATGTAAGGGACATTCTTCCCACTGATCACCAATGTAAGGAACATTCTTCCCACTGATCACCAATGTAAGGAACATTCTTCCCTCTGATCACCAATGTAAGGGACATTCTTCTCACTGATCACCAATGTAAGGAACATTCTTCTCACTGATCACCAATGTAAGGGACATTCTTCTCACTGATCACCAATGTAAGGGACATTCTTCCCACTGATCACCAATGTAAGGAACATTCTTCCCTCTGATCACCAATGTAAGGGACATTCTTCTCACTGATCACCAATGTAAGGAACATTCTTCTCACTGATCACCAATGTAAGGAACATTCTTCTCACTGATCACCAATGTAAGGAACATTCTTCTCACTGATCACCAAAGTAAGGAACATTCTTCTCACTGATCACCAATGTAAGGGACATTCTTCTCACTGATCACCAATGTAAGGGACATTCTTCCCACTGATCACCAATGTAAGGGACATTCTTCCCACTGATCACCAATGTAAGGAACATTCTTCTCACTGATCACCAATGTAAGGAGCATTCTTCCCACTGATCACCAATGTAAGGGACATTCTTCCCACTGATCACCAATGTAAGGAACATTCTTCCCACTGATCACCAATGTAAGGAGCATTCTTCCCACTGATCACCAATGTAAGGGACATTCTTCCCACTGATCACCAATGTAAGGAACATTCTTCCCACTGATCACCAATGTAAGGGACATTCTTCTCACTGATCACCAATGTAAGGAACATTCTTCCCACTGATCACCAATGTAAGGGACATTCTTCTCATTGATCACCAATGTAAGGAACATTCTTCTCACTGATCACCAATGTAAGGAACATTCTTCCCACTGATCACCAATGTAAGGGACATTCTTCTCATTGATCACCAATGTAAGGAACATTCTTCCCACTGATCACCAATGTAAGAGACATTCTTCTCACTGATCACCAATGTAAGGAACATTCTTCTCACTGATCACCAATGTAAGGAACATTCTTCTCACTGATCACCAATGTAAGGGACATTCTTCTCACTGATCACCAATGTAAGGAACATTCTTCTCACTGATCACCAATGTAAGGAACATTCTTCTCACTGATCACCAATGTAAGGAACATTCTTCCCACTGATCACCAATGTAAGGAACATTCTTCCCACTGATCACCAATGTAAGGAACATTCTTCTCACTGACCACCAATGTAAGGAACATTCTTCTCACTGATCACCAATGTAAGGAACATTCTTCCCACTGATCACCAATGTAAGGAACATTCTTCCCACTGATCACCAATGTAAGGAACATTCTTCCCACTGATCACCAATGTAAGGAACATTCTTCTCACTGACCACCAATGTAAGGAACATTCTTCTCACTGATCACCAATGTAAGGAACATTCTTCTCACTGATCACCAATGTAAGGAACATTCTTCTCACTGATCACCAATGTAAGGGACATTCTTCTCACTGATCACCAATGTAAGGAACATTCTTCTCACTGATCACCAATGTAAGGAACATTCTTCTCACTGATCACCAATGTAAGGAACATTCTTCCCACTGATCACCAATGTAAGGAACATTCTTCCCACTGATCACCAATGTAAGGAACATTCTTCTCACTGACCACCAATGTAAGGAACATTCTTCTCACTGATCACCAATGTAAGGAACACTCTTCCCACTGATCACCAATGTAAGGAACATTCTTCTCACTGATCACCAATGTAAGGAACATTCTTCTCACTGATCACCAATGTAAGGAACATTCTTCCCACTGATCACCAATGTAAGGAACATTCTTCCCACTGATCACCAATGTAAGGAACATTCTTCCCACTGATCACCAATGTAAGGAGCATTCTTCTCACTGACCACCAATGTAAGGAACATTCTTCCCACTGATCACCAATGTAAGGGACATTCTTCTCACTGATCACCAATGTAAGGAGCATTCTTCCCACTGATCACCAATGTAAGGGACATCCTTCTCACTGATCACCAATGTAAGGAACATTCTTCTCACTGATCACCAATGTAAGGAAGATTCTTCTCACTGATCACCAATGTAAGGGACATTCTTCTCACTGATCACCAATGTAAGGAACATTCTTCTCACTGATCACCAATGTAAGGAACATTCTTCTCACTGATCACCAATGTAAGGGACATTCTTCTCACTGATCACCAATGTAAGGAACATTCTTCACACTGATCACCAATGTAAGGAACATTCTTCTCACTGATCACCAATGTAAGGAACATTCTTCTCACTGATCACCAATGTAAGGAACATTCTTCTCACTGATCACCAATGTAAGGAACATTCTTCTCACTGATCACCAATGTAAGGAACATTCTTCTCACTGATCACCAATGTAAGGAACATTCTTCTCACTGATCACCAATGTAAGGGACATTCTTCTCACTGATCACCAATGTAAGGAACATTCTTCCCACTGATCTCCAATGTAAGGAACATTCTTCTCACTGATCACCAATGTAAGGAACATTCTTCCCACTGATCACAAATGTAAGGAACATTCTTCTCACTGACCACCTTCCAAATGACCCCAGATGGACTAACCCTGAGACCTGACCATTATTTCTAGGGTTCCTCTGGGGATCCAAAGGTTGAGGAAGGATGTAGTCTATGGTCTAAATAGGGACATACATTTTTATGTGTCAATTGTTAATTGAGTTTCTGACCTCTGACAACGAAGTCTGGTTCTTTTCAAGCCTCTAATCCAAGGTATACAGAGGATTCAAGAAGACTCTCATTCTCCATGACTTAGCAAGTTTGTCTGGCCTTCCTACCACCTCATCCATTGGCCCAATGACACTCCTAACCTCCCATTACCTCCAATAACCATTACTAGTCAAGAAGAATGTTTGTATTTCATTGACTCTTAGATATTCAGGTAATTCTAAAGGCCTTCACTCGAGCTGAGGATTGCCTGGACTTCTTCTCTCTGAGTCAAGGACCCCAATAACACTCCCGATCTCTACAGTCTAATTTGTTACAATAACCAAAAAAAAAAAAAACAAGAAAACAGAAGTTGCAATTTTTTTAAATAGTCATATTTACTAGTTGTCATACTAGTTGCTCCTCCTTTTTACTTTGTATCAATATGTTTCAGAACCATTTTTCAGAAAAGTACACCCACTTGTGACAATAGCAAATCAATATTCGCTATTGTCTTCTGACTTCTCCTCCCGGGGGGGAGGGGGGGCCGTACCATGGAGGGGTGAGTGCGGGGGGACCGTACGGCGGAGGGGTGAGTGTGGGGGGGGACGTGCCGTGGAGGGGAGAGTGCGGGGGGACCATGCCGTGGAGGGGTGAGTGCGGGGGGGACCGTGCCCTGGAGGGGTGAGTGCAGGGGGGACCGTGCCGTGGAGGGGTGAGTGCGGGGGGGACCGTGCCGTGGAGGGGTGAGTGCGGGGGGGCTGTGCCCTTGAGGATGAGTGTGGGGGGACCGTGCCGTGGAGGGGTGAGTGCAGGGTGGGACCGTGCCATGGAGGGGTGAGTGCGGGGGGACCGTGTCATCGAGGGGTGAGTGCGGGGGGGGGCCGTGCCATGGAGGGGCGAGTGCGGGGGGGGACCGTGCTGTGGAGGGGTGAGTACGGGGGGGACTGTGCCGGGGTGAGTGCGGGGGGGGCCGTGCCGTGGATGGGTGAGTACGGGGGGGACCATGCCGTGGAGGGGTGAGTCCGGGGGGGACTGTGCTCTTGAGGATGAGCGTGGGGGGACCGTTCTGTGGAGGGGTGAGTGCGGGATGGGACCATGCCGTGGAGGGGTGAGTGCAGGGGGGGCCGTGCCATGGAGGGGTGATTGCAGGGGGGACCGAGTCCCATCTCGTGGAAGGGTAATTGCGGGGGGGACCATGGTGTGGAGGGGTAAGTGCAGGGGGGCCGCGTCGCAGAGGGGTGAATGCGTGGGGGGACCGTGCCGTGGAGGGGTCAGTGCGGGCAGAACTGTGCCATGGAGGGGTAAGTGCGTGGGGGTGACTGTGCCATGGAGGGTTGAGTGAGGGGGGGACTGTGCCCTTGAAGAGGGAGTGTGGGGGGGACCGTGCCGTGGAGGGGTGAGTGCGGGGGGGAACCGTGCCGTGGAGGGGTGAGTGCGGGGGGGGGGACCATGCCACGAAGGGGTGAGTGCAGGTGGGATCGTGCCGTGGACGGCTGAGTGCGGGTGGACCGTGCCGTTGAGGGGTGAGTGCGTGGGAGGGGACTGTGCCATTGAGGGATGAGTGAGGAGGGGACTGTGCCCTTAAGGAGTGAGTGTGGGGGGGACCGTGCCATGGAGGGGTGAGAAAGGGGGGGACCATGCCAAGGAGGGGTGAGTGCGGGGGGACCGTGCCGTGGAGGGGTGAGAAAGGGGGACTGTGCCATGGAAGAGTGAATTAGGACTGGGGGGGTTTGCCCCGTGGAGGGGTGAGTACGGGGGGGACCGTGCCATGGGGGGGACCGTGCCGAGGAGGGGTGAGTGCGGGGGGGCCGTGCCATGGATGGGTGAGTACGGGGGGGACCATGCCGTGGAGGGGTGAATCCGAGGGGGACTGTGCCCTTGAGGATGAGTGTGGGGGGACTGTTCTGCAGAGGGGTGAGTGCGGGGTGGGACCATGCCATGGAGGGGTGAGCGCAAGGGGGGCCGTGCCATGGAGGGGTGAGTGCAGGGGAGACCAAGTCCCATCTCGTGGAAGGGTAATTGCAGGGGGGACCATGCCGTGAAGGGGTAGGTGCAGGGGGCCGCGTCGCAGAGGGGTGAGTGCGTGGGGGGACCGTGCCGTGGAGGGGTGAGTGTGGGCAGAACTGTGCTATGGAGGGGTAAGTGCGTGGGGGTGACTGTGCCACGTCGGGTTGAGTGAGGGGGGGGGACTGTGCCCTTGAGGAGGGAGTGTGGGGGGACCGTGCCGTGGAGGGGTGAGTGCAGGGGGGGGGAACCGTGCCGTGGAGGGGTGAGTGCGGGGGGACCATGCCACGAAGGGGTGAGTGCAGGTGGGATCGTGCCGTGGACGGCTGAGTGCGGGTGGACCGTGCCGTTGAGGGGTGAGTGCGTGGGGGGGGACTGTGCCATTGAGGGATGAGTGAGGAGGGGACTGTGCCCTTAAGGAGTGAGTGTGGGGGGGACCGTGCCATGGAGGGGTGAGAAAGGGGGGACCGTGCCGTGGAGGGGTGAGAAAGGGGGGACCGTGCCATGGAAGAGTGAATTAGGACCGGGGGGTTTTGCCCCATGGAGGGGTGAGTACGGGGGGGGACTGTGCTGTGGAGGGGTGAATGTGGGGGGGACCATGCCGCGGAGGGGTGAGTGCGGGGGGGGCCGTGCCATGGATGGGTGAGTATGGGGGGACCATGCCGTGGAGGGGTGAGTCCGAGGGGCACTGTGCCCTTGAGGATGAGTGTGGGGGGACCGTTCTGCGAAGGGGTGAGTGCGGGGTGGGACCATGCCGTGGAGGGGTTGAGCGCAGGGGGGGCCGTGCCATGGAGGGGTGAGTGCAAGGGGGACCGCGTCGTAGAGAGGTGAGTGCGTGGGGGGACCGTGCCATGGAGGGGTGAGTGCGGGCAGAACTGTGCCACGAAGGGGTAAGTGCTTCGGGATGACTGTGCCATGGAGGGTTGAGTGAGGGGGGGACTGTGCCCTTGAGGAGGGAGTGTGGGGGGGACAGTGCCATGGAGGGGTGAGTGCGGGGGGGACCATGCCACGGAGGGGTGAGTGCCGGTGGGATCGTGCCGTGGACGGCTGAGTGCAGGTGGACCGTGCCGTTGAGGGGTGAGTGCGTGGGGGGGACCGTGCCATTGAGGGATGAGTGAGGATGGGACTGTGCCCTTAAGGAGTGAGTGTGGGGGGGACCGTGCCGTGGAGGGGTGAGAAAGGGGGGACCGTGCCATGGAAGAGTGAATTATGACCGGGGGGGGTTTGCTTGCCCCCCAAAAAAAAAGTTTAGCACCAGCCGCCACTGCTAAAAAGTGACGGTAGCCATTAACGGGGATCACTCAGGCTCCATGCACACTTACCAATTTGGAATCGTTGGCAAAATTGCCGAAATTCCAAATTACGGTAAACCACAAAATGCACGTTTGGGTGCTATTCATTCCTAATGGTGCCCGAAACGCGGTGCAATTTTGCTGCAATTGTCACTTGTCAAAATCGTGAGGAAATTGCGGCAAAACACACCTTTAAAAATCGCGTGAAGCTCGTTGCCCAAAAAAGAAGCGAAAACGCGTGTAAATTCCGCTCGTCCCCGCTATGCAAGATGTGACCGAGGCCTCAGACTCGGAACGTTCGGCATTCCATGACATATGTGATATTTGTGTGCGGTGACTCAGGCTTTGGCCACGGAGGTCTCTGGCCGGGTTCAGCGACAGTTTAAAGCCAGATGAGTTCATATGAAATTCCTTCTCTTGTGGCGTCGGAGCCGTTATGATTCTCCCGTCATTACGTATGCGCAGGGCGTTCTCCATTAGCATATTAATAGGACGGTGTTGATGGAGCAGTTTGGCTGTAAAAGTTCCTCTGACACTAATTCAGCGTTTGACCCTTTTCACGCCGGAGCCAGCGGCTTCTCCGAGTAGATCCCAAATCCCCGGGTGCAGATTTTGTGCGCCATTTAGCCGTTTAAAGCTGTAAACTGAATAATATTGAGCTTGCTGAAGTCCTATTAATAATTCCTTTAAAAATAGATTTTATCTGTATTCATCTGTTTATTTTTTGCTGCAATCTCAATGCTGCTTAGGCATTACATTTTGCCTAAGACAGACTATTAATTATCATCATTGCAGCTTCACCCAGAGGCACTATGAGAAGCCTGCTGAATCTGGCTGTGATTGAGCACATTCAATTCTGCTTTGAATTTAACCACTTCAATACCGGGCGCTGGCACCCCCTTCCTGCCCAGGCCAATTTTCAGCTTTCAGCGCTGTCGCACTTTGATTGACAATTGCGCGGTCATGCAGCTCTGTACCCATATGACATTTTTATCATTTTTTTTTTTTTGGAGACAAATAGAGCTTTTCTTTTGGTGGTATTTGATCACCTCTGGGGTATTTTATTTTTTGCTAAACAAACAAAAAAAGACAGAAAACTAAAAAAAAAAAAGTTTTTCTTCTTTTCTGTTGTAAAATTTTGGAAATAAGTAATTTTTTTCCTTCACTGATGAGCACTGATGAGGCTGCATTGATAGGCGCTGATGAGGCAAGACTGAAGGGCACTGATGAGGCTGCACTGTTGGTACCGATAGGCTGCACTTATGGGCACTAATAGGCAGCACTGATAGGGACTGTTAGGTGGCACTGATGGGTACTGATAGGCTGCACTGATGGGCGCTGATGAGGCGGCACTGATGGGCACTGATGAGGCTGCACTGATGAGCACTGATGAGGTTGAACTGATGGACGCTGATGATGTTGCACTGATGGGCGCTGATGAAGTTGCACTGATGGACGCTGATGAGGTTGCACTGATGGACGCTGATGAAGTTGCACTGATGGACGCTGATGAGGTTGCACTGATGGACGCTGATGAAGTTGCACTGATGGACGCTGATGAAGTTGCACTGATGGGCGCTGATGAGGCAGCGCTGATGAGGGGGCACTGATGGGCGCTGATGAGGCGGCACTGATGGGCGTTGATGAGGCGGCACTGATGGGCACTGATGAGGTTGCACTGATGGGCGCTGATGAGGTTGCACTGATGGACGCTAATGAAGTTGCACTGATGGGCACTGATGAGGTTGCACTGATGGACACTGATGAAGTTGCACTGATGGGCGCTGATGAGGTTGCACTGATGGACGCTGATGAAGTTGCACTGATGGGCACTGATGAGGTTGCACTGATGGACGCTGATGAAGTTGCACTGATGGGCGCTGATGAGGTTGCACTGATGGGCGCTGATGAGGTTGCACTGATGGACGCTGATGAAGTTGCACTGATGGGCGCTAATGAGGTTGCACTGATGGACGCTGATGAAGTTGCACTGATGGGCGCTGATGAGGTTGCACTGGTGGGCGCTGATGAGGTTGCATTGATGGACGCTGATGAAGCTGCACTGATGGACGCTGATAAGGCAACACTAATGGGCTCTGATGAGGCAAGACTGAAAGGCACTGATGAGGCTGCACTGTGGGTACCGACAGGGTGCACTTATGGGCACTAATAGGCTGCACTAATAGGCAGCACTGATAGGCGCTGATAGGCGGTACTGATAGGGACTGTTAGGTGGCACTGATGGGTACTGATAGGCTGCACTGATGGGCAGCATTAATGGCACTGTTGGTCACTCATGGGCATCACTGGGGCGCCCCCTGGGGTGCACTCTATCCTTCAGACACGGCCGATCACAGATCGTGGTAAAGGGCCAATCACAGCTGATCAACAGAACCGCGCTGTAGCTGGCTATGGCGCGGTTAGGAAGCGGTAATGGGGTAGGCTTCCCTGATTTTAGCACAGCAACGATCTCTCAGTACTTTAATCCCTTCCCACCCACCCCAGTGGGTGAACGTCGTCAGGGGGATCAAGAAGGATCGGCGATCGTGTGACCACTGTGATTGTCTGTCACAGTGGTCACATGATCGGGAGCCACCAGTCTTTGACAGCTTGGTCTTTGTGCTGGGAGAGCGCGGTGGGCACAGAAACGCATTCAATGGGTGCCGTCCTAATGAATGAGACTCAAGTCAGCGACAAAAGAAAAAAAAAAAAAAGGTTCCCGCACTACTTTTCTGCGACTTTGGTGCGATTTGAGTGCCATAGACTGCAATGTTAAATCACAAACGTCTCTAGCAAGCTGCAAGGGAATCACACGCAACTTGCAAGGAAGTCACAAGGAAATCGCAACCAAGTCGCACGGCTTTGGGGCTGCAGCAGTGTGAACTGAGCCTTGGGGTCCCCCACTTGTCCTGCAGTGGGCCCCTTCCTGCTGTCTTGGGCCCCCCTCATGGTGGCGGAAGGCCAGGATCCGGTTGTAAGTGCGACCTTTGCGACCCCGGTAGTTAGAATATATCAATAATATCTACAAAGTGATACAAATAACAATAAAAAAAATGTCAGAGGCTCCCCAAAATAAAATATGTTTTGCCTGGCGTTAAAAGTCTTGGGAGGTCCATTAGGGTAGGCGACCGGACGGCAAGTGCGTTATATTCCACGAGCAGCGATCGACTGCATATAATAAGCGGTGCGACATTAGGCCGCCCCCTCCCCCGCTCCTCAGACCTGCCATCTCTCAAGACAAAACTTTTATTAAAATTCTGACTTCACACTGAGCTGTTATGGAGGAATCCGATCGAATAGCGACTCCCCGAGAACCCAATACGCTTCCTGCTTTCATCTGAGATTTCCTCCGCGTCCCCGCTGGATATTTCAATAATGTATGAGGATAAACTGTATTTATCGGGGGAGGGTCCCCGGCGCTCGCTCAGATGAAAGTCCGAGTCGTCTGGATCCTCGGCGGTGGAAAAAAAAAAAGAAACGGCGGTGTCAGCTGCCGGGGTCGGCTTTACGTTGGAGAATAACGGTCTGTTCAGCTCATCGCAGTGCGGATTATATATGGTGCTCAATGAAAAGGAACTGCGCTCAGAAACCCAACGCTCGCTTCGCATCTGTGCAATGCCGGGAACGTGCAGCAAGATCGCGCGCTTTGCTGACACGCACAGAAACGCGTCGCTCTTTAGCAGATGCTCACGAGTGCCATGTGCGCAAGATCGCACACTTTCCCGGAGACACGCACAGAAATGCACTAACTTTTAGCAGACACATAGGGGTGCCAAGTGCGCAAGATCGCACGCTTTCCTGACACGCACAGAAACGCGCTGCTCTTTAGCAGATGCTCAGGAGTGCCATGTGCGGAAGATCGCACGCTTTCCTGACATGCACAGAAATGCGCTGCTCTTTAGGAGATGCTTAGGGGTGCCATGGGCGCAAGATCGCATGCTTTCCGAGCACACACAGGCATGCACTGATTTTTAGCAGACACGTAGGGGTGCCACGCATATAAGATTGCGCGCTTTCCTGACACGCACAGAAACGCGCCACTCTTTAGCAGACATTCAGGGGTGCCATATGCGCAAGATCGCACGCTTTCCTGACATGCACTGCTCTTTAGCAGACATTCAGGGGTGCCACGTGCACATGTTCCTGACACGCACAGAAATGCACCGCTATTTAGCAGATACATAGGGGTGCCACGCATGCAAGAAGGCACGCTTTCCTGGCACGCACAGAAATGCGCTGATCTTTAGCAGATGCTCGGGTGCCATGTGTGCAAGATCGCATGCTTTCCTGACATGCACAGAAAGGCACAGATTTTTAGCAAACACATAGGGGTGCCACGTGCGCAAGATAGCACACTTTCCTGACACACACAGAAATTCTTTGCTCTTTAGCAGACACGTAGGGGTGCCACGCATGCAAAATTGCACGCTTTCCTGACGAGCACAGAAGTGTGCCGCTCTTTAGCAGGCCCATAGGGGTGCCACGCATGCAAGATTGCACGCTTTCCTGACACATTTCTGTGTGTGTCAGGAAAGCGTGCAATCTTGCATGCGTGGCACCCCTATGGGCCTGCTAAAGAGTGTGTCAGGAAAGCGTGCAATCTGTCAGGATTTAGGAGATGCTCAGGGGTGCCATGGGCGTAAGATCACATGCTTTCCGGGCACACACAGGCATGCACTGATTTTTAGCAGACACGTAGGGGTGCCACGCATATAAGATTGCGCCTTTTCCTGACACGCACAGAAAAGCACCACTCTTTAGTAGACATTCAGGGGTGCCATATGCGCAAGATCGCACGCTTTCCTGACATGCACTGCTCTTTAGCAGACATTCAGGGGTGCCACGTGCACAAGATCACACGCGTTCCTGACACGCAAAGAAATGCACCGCTATTTAGCAGATACATAGGGGTGCCACGCATGCAAGATTGCAAGCTTTCCTGGCATGCACAGAAATGCGCTGCTCTTTAGCAGATGCTCAGGTGCCATGTGTGCAAGATCGCATGCTTTCCTGACATGCACAGAAAGGCACTGATTTTTAGCAAACACATAGGGGTGCCACGTGCGCAAGATCGCACACTTTCCTGACACACACAGGAATACTTTGCTCTTTAGCAGACACGTAGAGGGGCCACACGTGCAAAATTGCATGCTTTTCTGACAAGCACAGAAATGCGCCGCTCTTTAGCAGGCCTATAGGGGTGCCACGCATGCAAGATTGCACGCTTCCCTGGCACGCACAGAAACGCACTTCTCTTTAGGAGATGCTCAGGGTTGCCACGGATGCAAAACTGCATGCTTTCCTGACATACACCACTCTTTAGCAGACATTCAGGGGTGCCACATTCGCAAGATCGCACGTTTTCCTGACACGCACAGGAATGCTACGCTCTTTAGCAGACACATTGGGGTGCAACACATGCAAGATTGCACGCTTTCCTGACATGCGCTGTTCTTTAGCAGATGCTCAGGGGTGTCACATGCGCAAGATCCCACACTTTCCTGATGTATGGGTGCCACGCATGCTAAATTGCACGCTTTCCTGACAAGCACAGAAATGCGCTGCTCTTTACCAGGCCCATAGGGGTGCCACGCATGCAAGATTGCACACTTTCCTGACATGCACAGAAACGCACTGCTCTTTAGGAGATGTGCCACATGTGCAAGGTGCCACATGTGCAAGATCACGCGATTACCGGACATGCACAGCAATGCACTGATTTTTAGCAAACACATGGGGATGCCACGTGAGCAAGATCGCACACTTTCCGGACACAGAAATGCACCACACTTTAGCAGACATTCAGGGGTGCCATGTGCGCAATATCGCACACATTCCTGACACGCACAGGAATGCTACGCTTTTTAGCAGACACATTGGGGTGGCACACATGCAAGATTGCACGCTTTCCTGACATGCACTGTTCTTTAGCAGATGCTCAGGGGTGCCACATGCGCAAGATCGCACACTTTCCTGACAAGCACAGAATTGCGCCACTCTTTAGCAGGCCCATAGGGGTGCCACACATGCAAGATTACACACTTTCCTGACACGCACAGAAACACGCTTCTCTTTAGGAGATGCTCAGGGGTGCCACGCATGCAAAACTGCACGCTTTCCTGACATGCAGCACTCTTTAGCAGACATTCAGGGGTGCCACATGCGCAAGATCGCACGCTTTCCTGACACGCACAGGAATGCTACGCTCTTTAGCAGACACATTGGGGTGTCATACATGCAAGATTGCACGATTTCCTGACATGCACTGTTCTTTAGCAGATGCTCAGGGGTGTCACATGCGCAAGATCCCACACTTTCCTGACGTATGGGTGCCACGCATGCAAAATTGTGCGCTTTCCTGACAAGCACCGAAATGCGCCGCTCTTTAGCAGACATGTATGGGTGCCACGCATGCACCACAGTTTAGCAGACATTCAGGGGTGCCATGTGCGCAATATCGCATGCATTCCTGACACGCACAGGAATGCTACGCTTTTTAGCAGACACATTGGAGTGCCACACATGCAAGATTGCACGCTTTCCTGACATGCACTGTTCTTTAGCAGATGCTCAGGGGTGCCACATGTGCAAGATCGCACACTTTCCTGACAAGCACAGAATTGCACCGCTCTTTAGCAGGCCCATAGGGGTGCCACACATGCAAGATTACACACTTTCCTGACGCACAGAAACACGCTTCTCTTTAGGAGATGCTCAGGGGTGCCACGCATGCAAAACTGCACACTTTCCTGACATGCAGCACTCTTTAGCAGACATTCAGGGGTGCCACATTCGCAAGATCGCACGCTTTCCTGACACGCACAGGAATGCTACGCTCTTTAGCAGACACATTGGGGTGTCATACATGCAAGATTGCACGATTTCCTGACATGCACTGTTCTTTAGCAGATGCTCAGGGGTGTCACATGCGCAAGATCCCACACTTTCCTGATGTATGGGTGCCACGCATGCAAAATTGCGTGCTTTCCTGACAAGCACAGAAATGCGCCGCTCTTTAGCAGGCCCATAGAGGTGCCACGCATGCAAGATTGCACACTTTCCTAACACGCACAGAAACGCGCCGCTCTGTAGGAGATGCTCAGGGGTGCCACATGTGCAAGATCACACGATTACCGGACATGCACAGAAATGATCGCACACTTTCCAGACACGCACAGAAATGCTGTGCTCTTTAGCAGACATGTATGGGTGCCACGCATGCAAAACTGCACGCTGTCCTGACATGCACAGAAATGCACCACACTTTAGCAGACATTCAGGGGTGCCACGTGCGCAATATCACACACATTCCTGACACGCACAGGAATGCTACGCTTTTTAGCAGACACATTGGGGTGCCACACATGCAAGATTGCATGCTTTCCTGACATGCACTGTTCTTTAACAGTTGCTCAGGGGTGCCACATGCGCAAGATCCCACACTTTCCTGACGTATGGGTGCCACGCATGCAAAATTGCGTGCTTTCCTGACAAGCACAGAAATGCGCCGCTCTTTAGCAGGCCCATAGAGGTGCCACGCATGCAAGATTGCACACTTTCCTGACACGCACAGAAACGCGCCGCTCTGTAGGAGATGCTCAGGGGTGCCACATGTGCAAGATCACGCGATTACTGGACATGCACAGAAATGATCGCACACTTTCCAGACACGCACAGAAATGCTGTGCTCTTTAGCAGACATGTATGGGTGCCACGCATGCAAAACTGCACACTGTCCTAACACGCACAGAAATGCACCACACTTTAGCAGACATTCAGGGGTGCCACGAGCGCAATATCGCACACATTCCTGACAAGCACAGAAATGCACAGCTCTTTAGTAGGCCCATAGGGGTGCCACGCATGCAAGATCGCAATCTTTCCTGACACGCACAGAAACGTGCTGCTCTATAGCAGGCACACAGGGTGCTATTAATTCTTATTGGCACCCCCAAGCAACAAGTTTGGCGTGCGTGCAATTTTACGAAAGGGTCAGGGACTTCTTTCCCCACATTTCTCGTGGGTAGGGCATGAGTAGGGCAGCCTAATAAAAAAATAGGCTGCCCTAGACGTGCCTGTGCATGCATAGATGTGACCCATGCCTCCAAAAAATTAAAACCTCATATAAACCATCAAATGTCATAACAAAAGTCCTATTTTTTTCCACATCACATCATCGCCACCCTGCGGCCTCTACCTATCGTTTTTGGGCAGGCATCTTTACATTTGTACTTTCTGTTGACCTTTTCCATAAATTTACTGCCATGGAAAGCACCATATGGTACCAGCAGTCCTGGCAGAGTTTTGCCCGGCAGCCTGGGCTACCCTGAGGCCTTTACCCATAGTTTTGGGCAGGCACCTTCACATTTGTACTTTCTGTTGGCCATTCCTATAAATCCATGGAAGGCACCATATGGTATCAGCAATTCCGAGAGAGTGTTGCTCAATAGCCGAAGCTGCCCTTTGGCCTTTACCTATGCAGAATAAACTTTTGAGCCTGCACGTTGGTCTTTTCTATAAATCTACCACCATGGAAGGCAAGTGGTCCTGGAAGCGTCTTGTCCAGCAGCCTGGGCTCCCTAAGGCCTTATCCTATGCAAAATAACATTTTAGGCATGCACATTGGCCCTTTCTATAAATCTACTACCACGGAAGGCATCACATGGTGCCAGCAGTCCTGGCAGAGTTTTGTCCAGCAGCCTGGGCTATACTGAGGCCTTTACCCATAGTTTTGGGCAGGCACCTTCACATTTGTACTTTATGTTGGCCATTCCTATAAATCCATGGAAGGCACCATATGGTACCAGCAATTCCGAGAGAGTGTTGCTCAATAGCCGAAGCTGCCCTTTGGCCTTTACCTATGCAGAATAAACTTTTGAGCCTGCACGTTGGTCTTTTCTATAAATCTACCACCATAGAAGGCAAGTGGTCCTGGAAGCGTCTTGTCCAGCAGCCTGGGCTCCCTAAGGCCTTATCCTATGCAAAATAACATTTTAGGCATGCACATTGGCCCTTTCTATAAATCTACCACCACGGAAGGCATCACATGGTGCTAGCAGTCCTGGCAGAGTTCTGTCCAGCAGCCTGGGCTATACTGAGGCCTTTACCCATAGTTTTGGGCAGGCACCTTCACATTTGTACTTTCTGTTGACCTTTTCTATAAGTCTACTACCACGGAAGGCACCATGTAGTGCCAGCAGTCTCAGGAGAGTTTTTGTCCAGCAACCTGAACTGCCGTTCAACCTTTACCTATGCAGAATGAAGTTTTGGGCTTGCACCTTGGCCTTTTCTATAAATCTACCATCATGGAAGTCCACATATGGTGCCAGGCTGCCAGCAGTCCCAGAAAAGTTGTGTCCAGCAGCCTGGGCTACCCTTCAACCTTTACCTTTGTAGAATAAAAAATTTTGGGCAAACACACTGGACTTTTCTATAATCTTATCACCATGGAAAGCAGCACATGGTGCCAGCAGTCCTGGAAAAGTTTTGTGTGACAGACCTAGCCAGGA